>NW_019735468.1:1257973-1282988 GCF_002891405.2 Cryptotermes secundus | reverse complement strand
TAATAATAATAATAATAATAATAATAGTATCCAGACTTACTATGCAATTGCAGTTCACTAGCATGTAAACATGATGATCGTGTATTTGCCTGATGATGGCTACGAATAGTCGAAACATGTAGCATAGCTAATTTAGCCTTGAACTCTGTATTGTTGTGTTGTGATGGTCTTAATAAAGAGTTGTTTTTTTTTTCAGCAGGCTACCTTGAGGCCAAATTACAGGCCAGTGAAAAATTATGAAAAGGATGATCTAGGCTTGATGGCAATGGGCATGTTCAGCATCCCTTGTGTGTGTATGTGTTGGGGGGTGGATTTACATTGAACACACCAGACATTCTACTATAACTTGGATAAAACAGAAGTATCTAATATCTGTCTATCTAATTCAGGTAAGTCTGCTATGGTGCAACAAAGCATTAATCTGGACCGTCACAACCAGCTTCAACACGCTAGTATATTCTCCACCAAATCCAGATGAATGGGTTCTATCAGGAAACAGAGACTGAGTATCTCAACATCATGAATAGGGAGGAAAGTCTATCCCTCAATAAATTACAGAAGTTTCTTGCCTACTCCCTGAGGAAACAGAGAAGCCTCTTTCTAAAATCATGTCACAACTTGGTCTCTCTAACCTGGCCCTTTCTAGGAACAGGGTCCCCCTCTTCCTCCTATCCTTCTCAACCTCCTGCCATTTTTGGACCTCCATTCTCCTCCTTTCCTTTCCACCCTCCTAAACTTTTTTATTTATCTGTAAACTCTTTCCCCCACCATCCTTCCCTTCCTTCTTTTTGTACACATTAGCAAAATAGATTTTTAAGGGCTACCAATTCCCATTCATTTACTCATTCATAAAGCCAGTCCTCCCTTCCCTATGCCATGTACCACTTCCCTCCCCACTCACTCATTCTTCTATCCTGAAGACAAAGGCAACAGATCACTCCAAAATCTTTATACCTATCCACCATTCTACACAGCATCATTCAAAAAGAAAGTACTGAGAGTCTGGTTATCCTATTACAGATTCCGTGTGAAGTGAAAGTTAAATTGAAGCCTCTTCCTTCATTTCTGTGGAAGTCTACTTCATGGGCACTTACATTCAGAATGTGGAGGTTCTCAGATTTATCCCCTTTTCCACAACATGCCTGAATAAAATCAGATTTTCTCATTGCAGTAAGAACAAAACACTGCAGCAACTATCATGTGAATCCATCTCTCTAGCAATACTCTAAGCACTAAATGATTCTGATAAAAGAAAAAAGCAGAAATGTTCATCTCAGCTTTGACTTGGATGTGAGCTCCAGCAAACTCAGTAAATGCATTTTCAGGGGACATTAAAAGAAGAATTTCATGGCCAGCTGAGCAACTATCATCTTCTCAAGAAAGACCATGGTTCATGGAGCTAATTATCGTGGATGTCTTGCGATATGCATATATGCATAATATTTCTATTACATTATCCTCTCATGTTTCAAGAGTGACAGGAAGGGTAAACTATTTATTGTGAACACATTAATGAACATTTAGACTTCACAGAAGTCAGGTATTTACTGACCAGATGACCAATTATCAGCTTCTAAAGAACGATCCTGATACAGGGGGTTAAATATCATGGATGTACTGCCATCTTCATGTATTTTGATGCTACTGCTCCTTTGAATGTTTACATAATGACATGAAAGCCAAACTGTGTATCTGGACAGACTCCTGTATGGTCCTTCGTAACTGACCATTCCATGACATTCCTATCAATACCATTACAAAGTAATATCCTTCTGAAAACATCTTACTACTAAGGATTTCTTAGTTTTCCTCAGCCCCTTCAGGCTACTGTCAGTATATTTCAAAATGGGTCAAAACCACTTCTTTCCACCTTCTTCACATTTCATAATTTGTAATCGGTTTACCACTCACTGTTATACAACCTCTACTCTGAGAACAACTTATTTAATAAACAGGCAAACAACTATTAAAATGCCAGGCTGTTGCATAACAGTCACCTAACTGTTCTGATTTCTGTATTTACATTTCTTGTGTTAACAATGCAAATTACCTTCCAGTGTGTCATGTTTAAAATCTATTCAGTTACTAAAGTCAACACTTGAAGGAGTGTTTCCAGGTTATGGTCTCCTAAAGGGGCAATAAAATATCAGTGTTGTGTCTTTAGGTATTCTCTGAATGCGATGTCTTGTATTCTGATGTGTTTCACATCTAGCTTTACTAAAATCTATGTAATATATCTATATACCTATAAATAAGCCTATAGTACACATTCAATACACCGTATTTACTTCTATCATTCTAAGGGCCTCCTTGAATAGGAGCCATGGATATTTTTTAATGATACTGAATTATTAGAAAAGTAACTGTGCAGCTGGTATACGAAAAGCATAACACTAGCAGTGGGCAAGATAACAGGAAGGAGCAATACAGACAAAATCACTAATTCAATGACTACACAGCTAAGAATCTGAAGGCAAAGAGAAGAGAAAAACCAGTAATTACCGTCATCTCTACATGTACTTACTTACTTACTTACTTACTTACTCATGGAGCTGATCCCTTCTGGAGGAGCCGCCAATTCTGCAGCTACTCAAGAATTTCCCAGCATTTTATGGAACCCGAAGGTTCATTACCGTGTTCACAGGAGCCCTCCACTGGTCCCTATCGTGAGCCATATCTATCCAATCAATACCATCCCATCCTGTCTCTCTAAGATCCATTCTAATATTGTCCACCCATTTATGCCTTGGTCTTCCCTGTGGTCTCTTTCCTTCTGGAGGTTGCCATTCCTGGAAGAACGAGTGACTCACCTCCAGGAATGTCAACCTCCCAAAACCGCCAGTCAGCTCCGCCGTTTCCTTGGCATGCTGAACATCGACAGGCAATTTCTGCCCCACGCGGCAGCACTGCGGCCAGGCCACTCACCGCAACTAGCCTCTCTCCTTACCGGCGCGCACCATGCTACCTCTCCGATCAAGCATCTCAGCAACCACGGTCCTTTTCAGGGCCAACAAACTGTTCCGAAGAAGTGGGTTGTCATCGGAGTAATAACAAAAACTACATTAAGAGCCCCACATTGGTGACCCCAACGTGATAATGTAGGATGTTCCCACAATCCTATACACATTCGTCTCCCCATCCGTGCTACATGACCTGCCTACCTCATCCTCCTTGACTTGATCATTCTAATTATACTTGGAGAAGAGTACAAGTTATGAAGCTCCTCATTATGCAGTTTTCTCCAACCTCCTGTCACTTCATCTCTCTTTGGTCCTAATATTCTCCTCAACACCCTGTTGTCAAACACCCTCAGTCTATGTTCCTCCCTTAATGTCATAGACCAAGTTTCACACCCATACAGAACCACAGGCAAAGTTATAGTTTCGTATATTCTAATTTTTATGTTTTTGGACAATGGACGAGAAGACAAAAGGTTCTGGACTGAATGGTAGCAAGCATTACCCGAGTTCAATCACCTCTTAATTTCCTCCTGAATCAGGTTTTAATCTGTTATCGTTGTTCCCAAATATCTGAACTGTGCCACATTTTCAAAACATCTGTTTCCTATCTTTATGTCATGATTTTTCCCTGCATTCTGGTGATGAGACAGTAACATATATTTAGTTTTCTCTGTGTTTACTTCTAGACCAACCTCTTTACTTGCGTCCATTAAAGTTTGTGCGTTTTTCTCTATGGTATCTACATTATCACCCAGTAGATTCACATCATTGGTGTAGACCATCAGCTGATGTGTCCCGTTTAATTTCAGTCCCACCTGGTTTCCCTGGACCTTCCTAATTAGTTAGATTTAATAAGAAGTCTCTGCTAATTATGACACTTCATATTAACATTGTGAACTGATGACTGACAAGTGTAATTTGTGTGTTATCTTTAAGCATTACATATGTTTTACACACAAAGTAAGAATTTCCAAGATAAGTAAGAACATGTCACTTTAAATAAAGTCCAAAATAAACCAAAAGAAGTAGTGTATACACCATCGTCAGAATCCTTTCAAGTCTCTCTATGTCACTTTAAGTTCATATAAAAGCTTCTTCCCAAAATCCTTTATAAAATGGGCACTACAATTATTCCCCCTATGACACCAAGTAGAACCATTTATATCATGGCAATATATTTATTTCAAAATGTGAAACAAACCAGTATCAAAATATATTTGTGAGTAAGTAGATTCTAGAGAGTTCTGACGTTAGTGTATAACACTCAGAATTACTCAGTTTTTGGACCTTTGCCATAGTCCGGTATTCTAGAGACTAGAAAACATGACGTTTCAGAAACTAGATCTGTTTTTATCCTCAAGTGAGGGGGAAAGACACCTACTCAGTTGGGTCCCTTAGAAAGAGCTAACCTTGATTACTTGACCTTGATCCAGTGGATCCTGGATCAAGGTCCAGTGATCGATGTTAGCTCTTTCTAAAGGACCCAACTGAGTTGATATTTTCCCTGCTCACCTTAGGATGGAACCAGATCCAGTGGATCAAGTGGATCCTAGATCAAGGTCCAGTAATTGAAGTTAGCTCTTTCCAAGGGACCCAACTGAGTAGGTGCCTTCCCACCTCACCTGAGGACAGAAACAGATCTGGTTTCCAAAACACCATGTTTCTAGTCTCTAGCATACTGGACAAAGGAAAAAGTTCAAAAACCCAGTAATTCTGAATGTTTGTGGATGTTCTGTATGTAAAAGTATCAATGTATATTTGGGTTACAACAATTTCATACTTTGAGACATAATTCACACATCTGAAACAACCAATGGAAAAGAAGGGTGAAAGGAGCCAAGGCATGTCATTTAGTGCCAGAACAGACTGTAAGCAAATCTGCTAGAATCTCACAAACTCGTATTATTAAGAAATTGAAATTAGGCCAAAAGAGTTACATGAGAAGAAAACTACAATTACCTATGCATTATTTAAACTCTTTAAGACTATGATCTTAATATATGAATCACATGCATCAGGAAAATTCCATTACTTTAACAAAGGCCTGCACATGACGAGCAATGATGACTACTGAAAAGTTCAAAAGAAACCTACACCTGGAGGTAAATATGAAAATTCATATTAGTACAGAAATAACTCTCTCCTTATAAGTAACATGAACATGCACAAAATATATTTACCAACAATAAAGAAAGCTGAATAACTTTAGCCATTAACCCATTAAAGCCTGAATGTCTTCTAATTAATATATACAAATTCAGAATACACCTCACATGAAACACATTACATCTCCACTACAAAGATCTACTTAACACTGTTTAGGGAAACAAATGCCATTTACTGTGTGGACCATATGAAATGCACACATAATGTGTGGGCAGTATACAGTTTTGATACGCTAAAAAAGGCTGTACATACTCAATCACTGGGTTTCAAAAGGTTAACTGACACAGAAACTGAGCATCTTCACTTCTAAACCTGAGAACTTGCACCAGTCATATCAGAACCCACTAACATTACAGAAAAATATAAATTCCTTTTTAAGAGCTTCATTCACATCTGAAATACTCCCACTTCACAAGTGCCTTGTTTCTAAAGCCGATAAAGATGTTAACACAGTACTAACTGAACGACTCTCCGAAGTAAATTAGAACTATTACGATCTGCCTTAAAACGGACTATCTGAAATGAATAACTTTGGAACTCTTTAAACTTTTGAGGTTCAAACTTCAAAACGAAAAACACTACTTAAATCTACTTAAAAGAGCAAACTGTGACAGACTGCAAAATCCATTTCCTAAAATGTGCAAGAAAGTACGTCTGATAATAAATTCCATACCAATACCTGTTTGTAGTCGGTTTTATTTGCAGTGTCAGTCGCTTCAACGTCCTCCGTTGTCCCTGAGATAACTTTCGCTGAGTCCGATAAACTGCTGTCGCCACCTTTACTACACGATTTATCAGGTGCCTTGGGTTCGTTGCCTTGTTCAGGCCATGGTGCCATCTTGAATGTCAGGGGGTCCTGAGTCTGCTGATTGGCTACAGGTAAAACACACTCCCTTACGCATGCGTGCAATTATTACGCAAATTCTGTGAAACACACGAAGCATTCATATTACACTATTAATAATTTAAAACATCATTATACTTATAAGCATTGTACCGTTCGTGATCTGACTCAAACGACACAACAAAAAAAATTATTCAGAACAATCGACATAGGAAATCGATTAGTTTATGCTTTCGATACTTCATTGATGTAAAACATCGATAAGTGAAATCCACACTCCATTCTACAACATTTCCTGCAAAATGAAAAGATATTTTTAAGTTATAAATCCATAACTTAACATGAGCATTAAAGTTATTTACAATAATTCTGATTTTATTACAAATTTACTGACTCAAATAGTTGATCAATAGAACGGAACAATGATATCTACCAACTCGATAATTATATCGATATATACCAAATCCGAACTTAGTAATCCATGGTGTAGGCTGCTTATAGAGCTTATAGAGGATTTTAGAGGTTGGCTTAAAGCATTGAAAATTGGTACCTGCGAAAACTTAATGCCGTTTTGAAAAGGTTCGTACTTGGATCAGTGGATAAGAAAAGCTTGTAGTGGCTCAGTTTCAGTTAGTAAATTACAAATATTATAAATCAATAGTGCTGATTTATCTCAAGAGGAAAATAAAATATCGATAACAGAAGGTTTGATAACGCCATCTCTTGACACTCAAGTTAGGAGTAGGCTCGCAACTTGTGGACCGCAATAAGGAGCCTGGTATTGGCTTTGCAATTTCCCCCACTCCACACACACACACACACACACACGCACGCACGCACACGCGTGCGCGCGCCATGAACCAAAAGGGACATAGTGCACAGTGAATATACATCTCTCCATAAATACTAACATATTTCAGTGCTTTGTTATCCATTATGGATCTTGTGCCATTACTACAACCTCTCTCATTTGCTGAAATTGTAGTTTTGTGTTTCCTGCATTACTATTGTAACCCTTTTGGTTTTCCTTGTAGATACTTAAAGTTATCTTGAGGCTGCAGTTTTCAATGGTTCTCTGCAATGGAAATGGATTGTTACCAGTTATTTGTTTGTTGCTTCATCAGTTTCTGTAACTGTGTTTTAAACACAAGCAAATACTGATTATGTAACCAGCCATAACATCAAGTTTTCTAGTGTATAATAATATACAACACTTTTTAACACTGTAATAATTCAAGTTTTTCACAGTGAAATATGTTTTAAGTAGAATGCCTTATTTTAAGTAATTTAAAACAACACTGTTCCAAGAAGTTGCAACGACATTTTAACGTAGGAGAATATCACAAGATACATCATAGCAGCAGTGTTAGACAAGCCACTTGTAGTGTTGTGAATTATAATGAATTTAAATTTGTAAAAATAGGAACATATTTTATATATATTTTTTGAGAATCCTTATAGTGTGAGGCTCAAGTTTAACTTGCCTATCATATATGAAGAAGTATGCAAGTACAATTCATCAAAGACAAGCTGTATGTACATGAATTTTCCATTTTCTTCATTAAGCATGCCTAGATTGTTAAAAGTCATGTTTGGAGTATGGTGGTTTAGGTATACTCGTATATAAAAGTGAATTTTGCCAGCGTGCTGTCATCGAATTTCTTGTGAAAGAGGAAATCCCTGCTGCAGAAATTCACCAGAGACTTCAGCATGCTTATGGAAGCGTGTGCATGGGTGTGAGCAGTGTTCGAAGATGGGTGAAACATTTTAAAGATGGGAACACCAGCATCGAAGATGAGCCTCGGAGCGGTCGTCCTCAAACAGCCTCAACTGAATTCAACAAGGAAAGAGTGGATGAGATCATTCAAGATGACAGGCGTGTGACTGTGGACACAATAGCCTGAAAACTTGGAATAGGGCACAGTGATTAAAAGCTTGGGCTATAGGGAAGTTTGTGCTCGTTGGGTCCCATGGTTATTGACCGTAGACCACAAAGGTCAGCGAAAAGCCATCACCACAGAACTGCTGCAGAAATATTGACATGAAGGCGATGATTTTTTGCTCTGTATTGTGACAGGTGACAAAAGCTGGTTTCACCATTTCGAGCCTGAAACGAAGCGGCAGAGTATGGAATGGCACCATTTGCATTCTCCATCAAAAAAGATGGCAAAGACAGTGCCATCAGCTGCGAAGGTGATGGGCACAGTCTTCTGGGATGCAGAGGGGTTTATTCTGGCCGAATTCCTGGAACCTGGGCAAACCATCAGTGCTGCTCGTTATGTCCAGACGCTGCACAAGCTCCGTCGTGCATTGCACAATAAACGTCCGGGACGAAACATCATCATCCTGCATGACAACGCTCACCCCCATGCCGCTCACCTCACATTGAAAATAGTTGCAAAGATGGGGTGGGAAGTTCTTCCACACCCCTCCTATACCCTCTGACTACCATCTTTTCGGATATGTGAAGGATCAGCTGTGTGGACAACGTTTTGAGACAAGGGAGGCAATTCAGAAAGCAGTGCGTCAGTGTCTTCGGATGGCTGGAACGGAATTTTACAGAAGGGGAATTTTCAAACTCCCAGAACACTGCGAGAAATGTGTACAAAGAAGTGGCGATTATGTGGAAAAATAAAGAAAGGTGTGTAGATTGAGGTGGTGTATTTGGTTTGTCAATAATAAAGCATGTTACTTTACAAAAAATTGTTGCTCATGACTTTCAGTACGACCCTCGTATTTTAAATTCTGGTATTACTTTTGGTTTTATAATTCATTCTTATCAGTTTTAATTTTTTCTTAATGTTTTGGGGAGGGGAGAGATGCCTGACATGCCTCCCTTCTCCTGCAGGTGCCATAATGCTGTGTAGTCTGGTGAAGCTTACTGGAGATTAAACATGCAAATGAACACACACACAGATATAAATAACTGCCCTGTTACTTGTTAATTTTATGCATATTGTGCCAGAGAATGCTTAAGGTTAGCTGAGAAGGACTTGTGGTTCTTACAGTGCTAGTTATGAAGCGTTCTGTTTTCTAGGATGTAATGCCATATGGTCTGCTGAAAGGCAACCAATGTTTGGAGGAACATGTTGCTCTACTTGCTACCTGCTTCATAATGATTTCTTGCTTGGCTTATTCTTCGACGCTGAAGATGGAGGTGACATGTTCCTTTGAAACTTTTGTTGACTTTCAGTGGACTACACAGTGTTATATCCCAAAGGATAGAACTCTTCAGTTACATGATAAGATCAAGCAGTTTGAAGATGTATGAAGTGTGTGTAATCAAAGAAGATTAGGGAGAAAGTAATCAGTCTGTTGTCCCTAGGTTAACATAGTGCTGTGAGTGTATGTATGGTGGTTACAATATTGATTTGGTTCTTGTCTGTCCTATTTACAGATTACTTGGATTACCCGTTACACAGATAAGTCTCTAAGTAAACTGAGTTATCACCATGACTGCAGAAAATATTTTCCTTTTTGTACCAAATATAATAGGTATGTCTTTCATGTTGTTTGTACGTTACATTAGTGACCACAGTAATTTGAAAGTAATATGGCCGATCCTTGGCAATCACAAATTTCTGTAACAATTTTTCTGCAGTTTTCATACACAATGTAGGATTTGAGTTTCTCACAGTGGTTGTTATGAACAGTTCTATCTTCCGGCATACAACACCATGTAGATCATAGAAAGTCAACTGATGTTGCAGGGCAACATGTCACCTCCATTGTCAGGGTCAAGGAATAAGCCAAAGAAGAAACCAGCATTAAGCAGGCAGCAAGCATAGCTACCAAAATGTCAGTCGACTTCCAATTGACTACACAGCGTTATATCCTGGAAGATAAGACTCTTGTACAAGGTTCATTCTGCCACTGTTCTGATAGAGAAGCCCTGAACTGGCCAGCTGTATCAAGCATATTTCTTTATGCATACTACTACTTTTTCAAGAACTCATCTTCTCCAGAACTTCTTGTTAACTCTCTACTATTGGAGAAGTTAATTCAGTAACATACTTCTGTATTTATTGTGTATATTTTGTTAAAATACAATACAGTATATAGATAAATTGTCTTCCAAATTTTCCAAAACACAGTTTTCCCATAGTTCACAGAACCTTAGAGGAGTGCATAGACATTGCATTGCCTGAATATTGGAGTGTTTTCTCACCACTTTTGGGTGAAATGAGATCATGCACGATCCTAATTCCCCATATTGTGTTGCACTATCTCTACATGCTTCCATAGGTTTACTTTACTTGCAAGTATAGCAGAATGTGTTTTGTTCTAATCACATTTAACCCCAAAAGTGGTGTTGATGAACATAGTTCACTCCAGTACTCAGGTGACAATTTTAGTCTTCAAGTCTGTATTTCCACACTGAGAAACATTTAACCTCCTCCCATCATGGCAGAGGGGTGAGCCTGTAATCAATAAATAGCACAGCATGTCGTTATATGAAAATTGTCTTGCATGCAGGGATGAATAAGGAACTGCTCTTAAAGGCTTGAAAGTTTCATAAATGCTTTCTTTTTTCAACACACATTACTTGTACTCTATGAAAGGACTTTTCATTCAAAATATCTAGGACTAAGAGTAGCTTATTATATCTGGGAAAAACAGAATATAATAGGAATGGTTTATTTTTTCAGGTTATGGCAGGATTGTGCTGGCAGTTGTGTCATTCTATTATATGCCAACAAATTATGTAGTATCATGTTGGTGCTACTTCATCAGCAGCTTGCTTGATGCATTTGATGGTCACGCAGCTCGTTACTTCAATCAAAGTAAATTTACTTTCTATGTGACAGATTCTTAGTCTATTTAATGATACTGTTTCATATTTGTAGTTTATACAGCACAGAATAACAAACAAAGGTGATTATGAAGAGTAGTTAGTTAGTTATTGGAGAGGGTGGATTTCCCCATGCACTGAGACCTGTATTGGTCCATTGTGCTTCCCTCTATGATTTCTACCAGTCTCTATATCCTACTGGTACTGGTGCTTACCATCAGTCCCACCCAGCCAGCGAGACTGGTTCTACTAGCTGAGAGGTATATAATGCTTCCCTCATCTACCAGAGGTATTAGAGACTGCTGTTGGGCGGGAAACGTCCGTTAATTTGGCTCAGTGACCTCCTTTGGAGATATGAGGTTCTTTTACGTGCCGTAAAGCTACGACATGGGACCCATGGCTTAAAGTCCCTCCTGGAGGACTTGTTCCCTGAATTTTTCCTCCCTTAAAAATTCGGCGACCTCCGCCGGGTATTTGAACCCACGTACTACGAGTTATGAGGTGGGAATGTTAAGTACAGAGGCAGTTGTGACCTACTTGAGGATACTGTCTCTGCATTCATCCAGAGAAGTACCCCACCCCCCACCAAAGAAAATCTGAATCAAGGCAAGCAGAATAGCTGACATTTAGTGCCTTCTGAGTTTTTATGTGTTAAGCTATAATAATTACATATATTCTGCTCATCATTAATTCTTACATTTCTCTTCAGATGCAGTCATACATGAGACATAGTAAATAATCCACTCTATATTATAGTCATAAAATTACATATCTCACATATAAATGACAAGTGGTCACTATGGCAGATATGTGCTCTTAAGGGAATAACATTTTAGAAGTAAGAATTTCGTTGTACGTCCTGCTTTACAGTAGTTGTAAGACATGATGTAATACAATTCCCTGACTATGTAGGCCACCAGTCTGTTCTGGACCTTATGTGCACCTCTAGCTTTGAAGCTAGTAGCTACAGTTTATAAAAATGTGGTCTGAACTTATGTATGACAAGAAAAAACACTTCCCTTTTCTTTGAGCAGAGACAGCTGTAAAATATTTACTGGCATTTATGTATATATAAGTATATATAGATTTATATTCCTTAAATCCAGAATTTGCAAGGTAACAACAGAATACAGAATAAGCCATAACATTATAAACTGCACTTTTCTGGGAACAAGTAATATTTACAGTTGGCCTTGTTTCTTGTATTGACACTGTATATTTACATGGAACAGGAAGAATCTCTGATCTCTTAAATATACTTTGACATGAAATAGTACATTTGGCACAAACCATAATTCTAATGATATTTTTTTGTAAAGCAAATATCCTTTTACTGTCAGGTGAGTTATGCCCAAAAATGACTCCATAATTATATGCACTCTTTGGTTAATGGCTTTAAATAGTCAGTTAACATGAATATTGATTTTTCAGTGAATATGCCCTTCCTGAGGCCAAATTTTGCTGGGACAGAAATGTTGTTAGTATGGGTGAGATGATTTAACCTGTTACACATAAATACACATAACTTCCTGGTTAACAGAGAAACAGGTGCATAGTCGGTCATGCAAAACTTATCTCCTTCTTTATATATTGGTTTCACTATTGAGATTTTAAGCCAGTTAGGAAAAATATCTGTACTGAGTGATTACAAAGATGACTTAAAGGAACACTGATTGAAGATGAACAGGTTTTCACAATTGTACTAATTATTTCATCATAACCTAACCGTTTTTTGATTGATGTATTATATTTTTTTATCTCAACTTCCATGGCTGAAATAATGTTAATTTCCAACAAATTTATTTAAGATTTAATTTCTTAAAAATATCATTGCATATTCTTTGTTTACTTATTACGAATTTGTACGAGGGGAAGTCACTAATTATCCGCAATACAGTTGTATTTGTGTTTCTGTTGGCAGCACTGTCGTTTTGCGCAGCATCGCCATGCATGGTTTCCTTGTCATTATTTCTGCGCAGGTTTGATGTTGCTAGGTCAGTTCCATCATCGCTGCCTTGCCGTTAATCATGGGTGCTCCACTTTCTGTTTGCACCAAAGAAGAGCAACGTTCAGTGATCTGGTTTTTGTGGTCGGAAGGTGTATCAGGGGCCACAATCCATCAAAGACTTTCCGCACAATACGGGAACAGTGTTTTGCTGCAACGGAGTGTCTACGAATGGATTGAAAAATAAAAAAATGGTCGCACAAGTGTTACACATGAGGAAGGAGCCAGACGACCTTCCACGGCCACAAATGAGGACAACACTGAGCATGCATGTGACATGGTTCTGTTAGACAGACGAGTGACTATTGATGAAGTGGCAAATCGTCTGCAAATTAGTCATGGTTCTGCCTACGAAATCATCCACAACAGACTTGGGTTTCATAAAGTCTGTGCAAGATGAGTTCCAAAACAACTCAGTGTTGTACAAACAAACACACTTGGACATCTGCCAACAACATTTGGGTCGCTATGGTAACAAATGTGATGTCCTTAGACAGAGTCATCACTGGTGACGAAACATGGATCCATCATTGCGAGCCGGAGAGTAAACTGCAGAGTATGGAATGGAAACATCCACAATCGCCCAGCAAGAAAAAGTTCAAAAGCCAACCATCCGCAGGAAAACTGATGCTTACAGTTTTTTGGCACTCAAAAGGCCCAGTACTGGAACATTATCAGGAGAGGGGCACAACAATAAACAGTGCTCGTTACAGTGAGATGCTTACTGACAGGCTAAAGCCTGCAATTCAAAGCAAACGCCAAGGACTACTGTCGAAAGTTGTTGTGTTGTTGCACAACAATGCCCGTCCACATACTGCTGCCCATACTGCTGAAACCCTCCGGAAACTCAAGTTTGATGTAATGGCTCATCCTCCGTATAGTCCTGATCTCTCCCCTTCTGACTACCACTTGTTTGGTCCACTCAAAGAGGCATTAAGGGGCCGTTGATTCACCTCGGACCAAGAAGTGAAGGAAGCGGTGCATGCGTGGCTCACTGCTCAGCTGAAAACCTTCTTTTCTGAGGGCATCAGGAAGCTTGTGCGATGATGGACCAAGTGCGTTGAAAAGCAAGGGGACTATGTTGAAAAATGATGCTAATATAAGTTTTCTATTTGTATCGAAATAAAATTTATAGCTACATTGCGGATAATTATTGACTTCCCTACGTATTAAAGCATTCTGTTGTGTACTGTATGGAAAAATAGCCAAAGTTTTAGAGAATTCCGATATTATTCCAAGAAGGAATAATTGATTTGACTGAAGTTTAAGTAATAATGTACAAAGTATTTGAAAATACTACTGCAGACTGAAAATAATTGAGAATTAAATTTCCTCACTGAAGTGTTAAATCCTGTGGTCTCATTGATCTTCAGGTACCAAGTTTGGTGCAATGTTGGACCAGCTGACAGATCGATGTGGTACCATGTGTCTTCTGGTGACCCTGAGCTACTTTTATCCACAATATATGTTCCTGTTTCAACTAAGCATGACCATAGACATTGCATGTCACTGGATTTATCTGCATACGTAAGATAATTTTTTTGACTGATAAAACATTTGTTTGATTCCACATAGAGCATTGAATGGTCATCATTATCTGACACAAAGTGCAATTACATATAACAATAACAATATTTCTGTAGGTATATTGAAAACAATTTTTCTTAAAGTGATTCAGACTGAATGAAAAGAGAAATCACTTTATGTATTTTAACTTAAAATTTCACATTGAAACAACATTTCTATATATGGAGAATGAGTAGCTTTCTGTAATAAATAGGACATAAGTTGGCTATGTGTTCTACAGCCACGCCACTTATTAGACTGGCTAAGATATAAAGAATGTGCAGTTATCATAATGAATTGGAACTGAATTTTTACATTATTTGTAGTTTAATTTTGATTCGATTTTGTCTTTATGTATTTTCTTTATACATCATATTATGCTTTCATTCAGAATTTGTATATCTTGGAAGAGTGTAAGCAGGATTTGCATCACAACATTAAATTCAATTTATGATAAGTGACTAAATACCTGGAAATGAGACAAAAACTGCATACTGTGGATGAATTTCAGAGATGAGTACATAAATATACATATTTTACAATGATTCTGAAAACAAGGACATAATTCAGTCCAATCACAGTGGCTGCATGGTCTAAGATATGACCTTTCTTCACCACTCAGACACTGTGGTCATGGGTTCGAATCCCATTCAAAGTATGGATATTTGTCTGAATTTATTTTGTGTTTGTGTTGTCCTGTGTAGGTAGCAGCCTTGCATGGTGTGATCCCTGTCCAAGGAGTTGTACCGACTGTCTGTATGATTAAGAAACTGTAAAACACAGGCCAGTGTTCTTAATGTATGGTAGTGCCCACCTAGTAGTAGTAGAGGATATATTCAGAACTCACATTAGGGGAGCAGACCAACTCTTCTGTGGATGTGAAATATGAATATATTATCAGGATCCAACAGGGAAGTTTGTGGACCTCAGGGAGTTCAAATTAGTGTCAATCAGAACTGAATAGTTTAGGAAATTTTAGGTTGTAAATGGTTTCAGAATGCTGAGTATGGGGACATTTTATGTTGTTTCTTTGTCAGCTGTTGACTGGCTTCGTGTCAATTTTAGAAAGATGCAAGAAAATGTAATTGAGCTACAAATTTAAATTCTGCTATCAATTCAAGCAGAAAGAAATGTATGATGTGAGGTTCTCACAGCATTTATGTAGATTTCTGTCTTCTGGCATATAATGTAGTCCAGTGAAACTCAGCCAACATCCATGTTCAGGATTGAAGAGTAAGTTAATCAAGAAATCAAAATAAAGGAGCTTCATGCTGGTTTCTTCATTGGGTTACTCTTAAACCCTGAAGATGAAGATGATATGTTCCTCAGAAACACTGGCTGACTTTCACTGGACTACATGGCATTATACCCCAGAAGACAATTCTTCAGAAAGTGAGATGTTTTTGAAAGTGAACAATTTGCATTTTAATAATACGTAGGTCGTACCAAAAGTCATGAGCAACTTTTTTTTTGGCATGCAACCTGGGAACAGCAAACGAAAGAGAGTACAGTAGTAGGTGGAATCAGCTGTTGTGTTAACCTCGAGTGTCTTGTAACGTCAATAGCTTGCATCATGTGACCAGTATCACTCCTAACAAAATGGCCGACAATGATATGTCATTTTGCCAGCGTGCTGTCATCGAATTTCTTGTGAAAGAGGAAATCCCTGCTGCAGAAATTCACCAAATTCGGATTTGTGAAGGATCAGCTGCGTGGACAATGTTTTGAGACGACGGAGGCAATTCAGAAGGCAGTGCGTCAGTGTCTTCGGATGGTTGGAATGGAAATTTACAGAAGGGGAATTTTCAAACTCCCAGAACACTGGGAGAAATGTGTACAAAGAAGTGGCGATTATGTGGAAATATAAAGAAAGGTCTGTAGATTGAGGTGGTGTATTTGGTTTGTCAATAATAAAGCATGCTACTTTACAAAAAATTGTTGCTCATGACTTTCAGTATGACCCTCATATATGCTGGCATAGATTTCTTAACTATTTAATAAATAATATTACAAGTATGGCTGGAGGTCCTGTGTGACATTTTATAAAATGCTAATTTCTTATGGTCAGAGGTTGTCAGTCCCTCCATTCAACCCTATGCTGTAAGACAAATTTTGCCAATTCTTAACAACTGCTTATTCAGTAGATTCTGAAGGGTTCTGATAATGGTGTATAACACTCCGAATTAATGGGTTTTGGATCTTTATCCATAATCTGATATTCTGAAAACTAGAGAACACAAAGTTTCAGAAACTGGATCTATTTCCATCCTCAGGTGAGGGAGGAAACACCTAATGTGTTGGGTCCCTTAGGAAGAGCTCATCGTAATTACTGGACCAAGTCCAAAAACCAGTAATTCTGAGTGCTTATTCAGTGTTCCACAACTACCTTATATTTCTGGAATCCATTTTTTCCATATGCAACTGGTCTTAGTATAGAGTTCAATGGTGCACAATTGTGAACATGGTACTGAACTTTAGGTTTCTTAAAGGGAGTGAATTTGTCGACTAGTTAAGGAACAGCAAACTTCTCAAGAAGAAATGTTCCACGCAGTTGGTATTATTGATTTTATACTATGAATATTTCCCACTTCCCTGCCATACTGAATAAAAACATATAATCCAGTTATGTATGGGAATTATTAACACATCTGTTAACTACTTAAACATGATAAAACCAGAGTCTTATTATTATCCTGACCCTGCTATTATCAAAAATATTCTTACAGACACATCAAAAATATGTGCCACCAATATGATATTTTGATCTGTATTTCCAGGAGCTTGTTGCAGGGCAAGACAAGTCACAAGTTCATTGACCTGTCAGAGAATCCTATAATGCGCATCTACTACACATCAAAACCTGTTCTGTTCTTCATGTGTGCTGGTAATGAAGCATTCTATGCAGCACTGTACCTGCTGCATTTCACAGAGGGTCCTACAGGTACGTCTATTACTACCATAAATTTTAAACCTTTGTAGCCTATAGGCATATGGTATAATCATCTGTGTGCCTGTCTGTTCCTCCCAGTGAACCAATAGGAAGCTTTTATGAAAATTTAGTATAATCATGCCAATGTAGCCATCACACCTTAACACTTTTTAATTCCTTACAGTCAATACTAATACCATTTAACATAAGGCACAGAATTTTTGTGTGGTGATAGAAGTTAAAAAGATGTGCATCTTCCAGACTCAGAATAGATGCAGAAATTATGAAAATAAAACAAAATGTTATGTAATAGGGCTGCAAGAATTGTATGAGGATCAGCATTATACAAATAAATAGCTAAGCAAGCATATGAATTATAATTTCGTTTCTCAGCTCTAGGTTCTGAAGTAGCTAAAGATCTTTGTGCATATTGTCCATTATTAACAACTGTAACTAGCAACAATAAAGAATAATTAAATGAATCTCCCATTTTAAGAAGGGTATGTGCCTTTTGATTCCTGAAACTATCAGCATTTTTTATATCACTATCCCAGTTTGAAGTCCTACTAACATAGAAGAAATATAGGAAAAGCAGAGTACAAAAGAATGCATGTTTTTAGTAGCAGAAAATGCTCCTTTATTTAGAAGAAAATCAATGTCAAGTAGAATTTAATTGTATTTGGGACAGTTTTTCTGTGGTCATATGAAGATGGAGCGAACCGATTCTGTTTTCCCATACTTACATCAGCTTGTGCTGAGATACTCATTTATGCATACCGCAGACACTGATAATGCAATTATATCTTTTTCTCTTCTTGTTCCCTCAACATTGCCATAT
Organism: Cryptotermes secundus; assembly: GCF_002891405.2. Classification (NCBI taxonomy): domain Eukaryota; kingdom Metazoa; phylum Arthropoda; class Insecta; order Blattodea; family Kalotermitidae; genus Cryptotermes; species Cryptotermes secundus. Next base: position 1,264,888 of record NW_019735468.1, on the reverse strand, counting down.
TTATGTGGATCCTCTGTACCACTTTCAGAAGTATGAACATTTCAGTTTTGCATCACATATTTCTTTCCCCATCTGCCCCAGTGCAATTAATTATAATTAATTTCATTTTATATATCAAATACAGACTAAATTATGCATTACACATTTCAAAATTATATTTAAAAACATGCAAAAGGTAAACCACAATCATTATCTGGGAGACAGAAAACTGATTATACAGCCATTACAGCATTGTCCGCAGGAAATGTAGATCTCGTGGTGTGGAAGCCAGTGACTGGTCCTGTATATACACAAATTAAACACTACAGATGTATGAAAACAAATACTGTGGTTGACGAACTTAGATACAAATGAAAAACTATGATCGGAACGAGCCGCTATGCAATGGCCACTAATATTTACACATGCATGTACACACTATGACAATAAGAAGTGTGTGGCACCATCTAATTGCCTATAGAAGCAGACTGACGATAACTCTGAAATACTATTGTAGTTACGCTCACTTCTTCTGTTGCATGTGTTTTGTTAACAGTTGCTGGACTGGGCCTTTTCCGAGCAGTGTGTTACATCTCTGCCCCAGTGGCCATTGTCAAGTCACTCATCTCTCTTCTACATGGATATGTTGCATGTAAGAATCTTGGCATCGTGGATGTGAAGGAACGTGAGGCAATGCATTCCAAAAGTCAATAAAAGTGTCATATTTAATTATGATTAGAAAGCTGTTATGGGGTCAGATCCACATGTTGGAGAAAACTGAGAGATCACCAACCGTATTTCTGTACTTCACTAATTCAGTATAATCATAACTACTTGAGTAATACTTTTGAGCTTAGTATGTAATAGTAACATAGCTCCATATAAATGTTATCAGATTTTTATCTGATACTGCTTCTGGATGAATGATACCTTCAGTTTCATAACTACAGATATTCTTCATAGTAAATTGAGTCACTTATGATTAGTCTGTACAGTAATTTTATGACACTGTATCAGTTGCTCAGATTGTGTACCCTCGATGTTCATTACGTTTTAGAATCTGATATATAATAAAAGGTAAAGGTATCCCTGTAACAGGCCGTGGAGGCCCATAGGGTTGTGAGATGTTGAGGCTCCCTAGACAGTCGGCTCACAGATAGCTGTAAGGTTGTCAGCCTTGTGCACTGGCCGCCATTTACCCCCCAGAAAGATTCCTGGTACTCATTTCTGTTAGAGGCTGAGTCAATCCCAGGGCCATAGTGCAGCTGGAAGGATTAAGTAAACTGAAAAAAATCCACCTCACCAGGACTCAAACCCACGACCTTCTGGCTCATAGCACAGTGCCTCAACCAAGTATGCTACCACATGCCCCTCTGATACCTAATACAAGAAACGTTTATATGACTGGATTTATGTTACATATTTGAGTCATAATCTAAACTTCAGCAATTCCCAGCTGATATTTGATGAATTCTCTGAACATTCTACAACATTTACAATGTACAAGGTATTCCTTGTTATATGCGAGTTTGAAAAATGTGAAACCAATTAGGTGACTGAAATTAAGAGCGCTTGTTTAAAGTGAATTTCTTGTTCACCAATCAAGGCTGGTGGAAAGGGGTAGAATATTGTGGTGGTGAAGGAATGCAAGAAGAGAAGAGAAAACTTGGCCCAGAGATGGAGCCTCTGCTATGCATCTGCTGCGTCACAAGAAATTAGAGGCTGGAAAACAATTGAAGAAGGGTTATTCTTAAAAAAGTCATGGTCAGCAGATCCACCAGTTACCTCTAGTGAACATCTACTATCAAGTGCTATGTCCATAAATGTAAAACTCACTACAGCTGGTTTCTTTCAGTCAGTTCATTTCCCTTCTCTGTCATCACAATATCCATCATCATTTTCAACCATTCCCATATCATTCATTGAACATAAGTTAACAGTATGTCTGAAGACAGAAATTTACCCATCTCTGATGGGTTTTTTGTTGTTTTGTGCTATCTACATTCTAATTGTGCCAATCCATTCTAGAGGAGGATGTAAAACATTCCAATTATCACACTGTGATGCAAGTTATATTATAACTGAACTATTTATACAACTGTGAAGACAGTCATTATATCATTAAGTAAGTGTAACTTTACAAAACATGCTTCTTGTTACAAGTAGAAATGTTTCTAGTCTATATGTAAGTTTATTTTCCACCATACATGGTAATGCTTTATATGTTCAATACATTTTGTACATTACATAGTGTATGCTTCATATGCTTGTATCTGTCCTTGTTTTATGTCCCTTTCTTGCACATACATTTGACACCCCATTATAGAGAGCAGTCAAATGTTCAAGCTTCTAATTAATTTAAAAATACAGTGAAACCCACAAATAATGTTCCAAGATTTAAGGTTTACCTGTATCTAATGTTCAATTTCAATGATCCAAAGTCAATATTCTGTGTTAAATTTCCTCCACTTAAAACTGTTTTCAGTTTGTCGCTCAAATCTACAGCTTTCCAAGACAGATTAAATGACAGTTTCACTGCATTACTGAAATACAAGCAATACTCATTTTTACTGATTCTCTGGTCAATGCATGGGAAGTTTATAACAATGAAAATCTTTTCTGTGCCACTGAGTTGTTACATCACATTAATGCATACATCTGTATATGTCAGTAGTATTTTAGGAAATGTGACGATGCCTGTTCTAGGCACCAAATGATTTTGCATGGACCATAGATGTATGCTAAATGATGAAAATCCTTAAATTAGGAATAATTACCTAAAAACTTCATTGTACCTATAGTAAAGACTTGCTGCACATGATTATTAATCAACTGTGTAGGTGTGTAAATTTTACTCATATAGCTTTAATGTACTAAAAATACTTATGAGTTTTAAATCACATTAAATTTATATTAAGGTTCATGTTTGGGGGAAAATAAATTGTGAATCAACAGTTAAGGTGAAAATAGCATGCTTATCTTGTTTCCTTATAATGAAATACTGTAATTTATGTGAACCGTTTCAATTTATACATTGTCCATGTTTTTAGACCACGCCATTCTCAATAAAATGCTCAGTGGATCTGGCCAGGTCCCCTGAGATAAGAATTTTAGGGTGCATATGGGTTGTATCAGGGGTTTAATTTACAGTGCATCACCATCCCTCCCACATTTCAGATGTGAATACCACCCCATTACTACTACTCAGTTCTACTCGCATGTAATCCTGAGGCAAGGTCTAAAAACCTGGTCTATATTAATTAGCATTTAATATACCTGCATATCTTGTGTAATATGAAAGTAATAAACAAATGTATAAACATTACATCATATTCTGAACAAAAGAAGATATTCACTAATTTTATCTCTTTATGGTGTATTCACACTACAGCTGCATTCAGGTAAGGACATGATCATGCTTAACCCATTAAGATACCAATTCATGTAAGCAGTCCAGTAACTTTCATTATGAGACGCACAGTTCTGCCAACACAGTGACAACAGCAAACACACGGGCCATACAGCAATTTTTAAATGGAACTCTTATGGGAGACAAAAGCAACCGAGAATTGTTTCTACTAATTTTGTGACATGCCATGACATGACATGCTAAATTACAGGTAAACAATTTCAGTCAGTTCCTCCATATTAGTAGTTAACATGTTCTTTTGTAATAATTGTTAGAGGAATTAACACAGGATTTATATATTTTACATGACTTGGATATACCATACATATGAAGCAGCACAAAATATATACTTGAAAGAATGGTAAAAGAACAGCTTTATGGATCTGAATGAAACTCATCTCTTGTATAGTACATACCGTATTTACGCATGTATAGGCCGCAGCACAATTTTCGGACAGAAATTATAGAAAAAATAATTGGAATATTATTTCAGGAGTAGAAATTATTCTGAAATTTGGCAACGTTAATTTTTTTTAAATAAAGTGTGATTTCAAATATTTCGAATATAAGCCGCACCCCAGTTTTCCTCTTGAATTTTTGGCAAAAAATGTGCGGCCTATACATGCGTAAATACGGTATATAATGTATACCAAAGGATTTATTCAATTCAGTTTGTTGATTACACAGACAAATATTTTCCCTTTCAATATTAGAAGCAGACATTTTTACTTATGATTCAGTCACGTGTTTTCTTCAGAATCAGTGCTGAATTAGACCCCCACCTTCTTGAATTGCAGCCTGAAACCATCTTTTCCATTGGTCAATGGCTCATTGGGGTTACCATGTAATACAAGAGGCCACCCATTTTCAATTCTTTATTGCAATAACTCCAGGGACTCAAACAGTTCCCTCTGGTTATTGTATGAGGGCTATTCAGAAAGTAGTATTTTTTTTATTGCTACTGGGGTGGGACTAAGTCCCTTGTACTGCGGCCGCTTCTGGCCTATTGTACCAACCCCAGATGATAGGTGAGGGTGATTGGTGGAATGAAGATTGGCAGGGGAAACCGAAGTACTCGGAGGAAACCTGCCCCAGTGCAACTTTGTCCACCACAAATCCCACTTGACCAGACTCGGGATTGAACCCAGGCCACCGCGGTGGGAAGCCAGCGACTAACCGCTTGAGTTATGACGTGGCCTATTCAGAAAGTAACTTCACTTCATATTAGGCAACTAATGTAGGCGTGGGGGAAAGTTCGCTCATGCAAGGTAGCATCACATAACTCACTGCCTTGTAAACCACCATATAACTGGTCATTTAGTGTTTGTTCCTGTCTCTGCAGAGTGAGTCATGATGCGTCCTGTGACTGATAATCCCACCAGCTGCGAAATTCGCGCTCTTATCTGGTTTCTTCATGGTAAAAATACAAGTGCTGTGGAAATCCATTATGAATTATGTACAATTTACAGCCAAAATGTAGTGAGTGAAGGAACTGTAAGACAGTGGTGCAGAATGTTCAAAGATGGGCAAACAAATGTTCACGATGAAGAGCGAGGTGGTCGGCCATCTGTAGTGATGGTCTTGTTCAAAGTGTTGACCTAAAAATTTGTGAAAGACAGTGCTTCACAATTTCAGAACTTTCGTATGAATTTCCACAAATTTCATGCACTGTTCTCTACAAGATTATCACAAGTTTTGTGCAAGATGAGTTCCAAAAATGCACATAAAACGCAGAGAATGGCTTCAGCTTTGAATTTTTTAGAGCAGCACCACAGAACTTGTGATGAATTTCTCAACTACATCGTACAAATAACAGGTACTAAAATCTGGGTTTCATTTGAGAACGCTAAAACCAAAAAATAGTCAAAGAAGTGGATGCACACACATTCATCAAACATGCCGAAAAACATTACGTGTCAGAAAACTGAAAGCAGCTGTTCTTTGGGACAGGAAAGTAGTGCTGCCCATGGAATTCATGCAACACATGACCACAATAATGTCAGAAGTGTGTTTCAAATCACTAAAAAAACTGCACAGGGTCATAGGAATGATAACATCCTGTGTATTGCTCCTCCATGACAATGCACATCCACATACAGCTGCTTGCACTCAAGCATTGCTGGAGCATTTCAACTGGGAGTTGTTTGACCACCATCTTAGAGCCCTGATCAAACTCCGAGTGACTACCACCTGTATACCTACCTGAAGAACTGGTTGGGATCACAGCACTTCAACTGGAATGGAGTTGAGGGAATGTGTCAAACCATGGCTGAGCTCACTGGCGGCATAAGTCTTTGACACAAGCAAACAAAACTTATTCCCCAATACCATAAGTGCTTCAATTCTGGCAGTGATGACGATGAGAAGTAGCTTAAGCATATACACATTTTTTGCATAAATTCTCATTTCTCACCAAAGGTTACTTTCCAAACAGCCCTCATATGTTAACTCCTGAAGTTCATTCTAGACATTGTTAACTAACAGACTAAAATCTGGAGAATTTGGATGATTTGTGGCTCTGATAAATTCACCTATAGCACTAACAGTTTCAACAAGCAGGTAACATGAAAATAAAAGTTTTTTTTTTTAACATTCAAAATGTAAAATACTTTTCAGTGTAATAAATGAAGCAAACTGAATAAATCTTTTTGAACAAATATTCAGGTATACTCTACCCAGCTAATATTGGTTTAATTCAAATTCATACAGCCATTCATTTTTACCTTTGTTTTAATCACATTTTGTACCACCAATATATATGCCACTTATTTCTCAACAACCAAAGCGGTATGATTATGGAAATTTCTAGTCACATTTTGCAGAACTCTTTAAGGCATGTTTTTTTTTTTTAACATAAAACTTTAATATATGAGTAATATACCTGTGCATGAATCTGCAAGACAAACGTAACTAAAAGTAACGCAGAGAGAGAAATGATGCATCGATCTGTGACATTGTGTGATAAGGACAGTAAAAACCCTGTTACAGTATTCTGTCAACCGAGAATTCTGAAGTTAGAAAGTCACTGCCTGCTGTTTCAGAAGGATTCTTTTTCATCTAAGAATTTTTTCAAATTCTGTTAGAAAACTAAATACAAAGGTGCCTCAGAACCTGTTTTCAGTAGTGTACATTTAACAATGCTCATTCAGTTCCGGTACTGCTGAGTGCAGTGCCATACAACTGAATCATAAAATAACCAAAAATTACCAATGCCTAAGCACCATGCCATAAAAGTATGCTGGGGACACGGAGATGAAGGTAACATACGAAGGGGGACCCAAAAATAACCGGAAACGACCTGTTGCGCGCGCATGCTTTGTAGTTACGAGTTGTGCTGCTAGGTGCTGTTAGCTGGGGGTCTCCCGCGACTGTTAGTGAGCTGGCGTCAGTCTGAGTTAAGTGGTTTGTCTGTGGTGCTCTGTTGTGTGCGTTCCTGTTTCAACCCTTTGGCGATTAGTGAGATGGCCGACCAGAAGGAACAAAGAGTGTGCGTGAAATTTTGCTTTCTGTTAGGGAAAACTGCAGTC
>NW_019735468.1:1167727-1257820 GCF_002891405.2 Cryptotermes secundus | reverse complement strand
CACACTCTTTGTTCCTTCTGGTCGGCCATCTCACTAATCGCCAAAGGGTTGAAACAGGAACGCACACAACAGAGCACCACAGACAAACCACTTAACTCAGACTGACGCCAGCTCACTAACATTCGCGGGAGACCCCCAGCTAACACCACCTAGCAGCACAACTCGTAACTACAAAGCATGCGCGCGCAACAGGTCGTTTCCGGTTATTTTTGGGTCCCCCCTCGTATTACAGACCTTCAAGATGGAGATGAATGGTCATCTTTACTCTTCAGATGCTTTTACTCTATGGAAACAGCCCCAGTACCCACTGGGGAGGAAGCTCAGTAGGCCTCCCCCAAGATGATTTGGGAAGTGATATGGAGGACCATAGCCATCCAGTCCAGAACAATGAAGCACATATCCTCATACAAAAATTGAAACAAAAGTATGTAAAAATAACAAAATACCCTCTCATAATGTTACAAAGGATATTTAAAATAATGCACGAACAATGAACTATATGCCTGACAGGAGTAATCACAATTATGAATACAGTACTGGTATATAACAAAAAGGAAACTTATAAATTAATGTAATAACAAAATAACATTTTGTTCAATGGTGCCTTAGGCAGACCAAATAGTATGGAAAACACTAATAAGAACACAAGGAAAATATGGTGAAGGGAAGAAAAATATAGAACATGTAAATGAGAAATTTCTGTGATTAGAAAATATGCCAGTATATAACTGACGCTTAGGATATAAGAGAGCAATGATTACACTGTTACTAGGAAGATAATTACAAGATCCCATTTTACTCGTTAAGCTTAAAATTAACGAGTTTTATACACATCATCAGCGGACTTAATTTTAATTTTTGGACTGGAACAAACATCTTGGAATAAATTACGCACACACTTTTGTAAAACCTTGTTAAAATACTTGTTAATGTTGATGAAAATGCAGTTTCAGATAAATTATCGTCAGTATTAACTGGCAGTAATAAAACTGGACTCTTGCAACAAATTACGAACACAATTCTGAACACTCCCCTCTCCCCAAAGAATAAAATCTACATTTATAGTTATTCACATTCCAAGACGATATTACAGAAGGGAACAAAATGACAGCAAAGTGGTAGCAATGTGTACAGGCTTTACAGTGGCACTCGGAAGGGAACCCAAGTAAATCTTCAGTAATTCTCTCTCACTATTTACAGTTTCCACTTTCAATTGCGAATTATGACTCATTATTACTTTCCAGAGCCAAACTTATCCAGATGTTAATACAATTATTGTGTTTCTGAACATTATCCATCATCCAAAAACACAGCAATTGTATTAATATACCACTACAAACTATTGTATCTTATTATCCAGAAGTTACAAGACTGATTCCATTGATAACTGCATATATATATATGACTTTTTCAAGCAAGGTGGTAACAAACTATATTTTCCTGAGTAGTTTACTTTGCATACATCATTCTGTATTCTGCGTGTCACATTACATCATGCTGTTTCATGAAAATATGTACACTACATCAGGACTAGTATTTCTTTAAATGAGAAAATCAATGGAACAGTGGGTTCTGTTTCAAGCCTGTGAAACAGATTCTGAAAACATTAAAAGTGGACAAATTTCCATGCAGACAAAGAATGCTGTGAACAGCCACACACAAGCAAAATGAATGAAAATTCTGAAAGAGTCAGAGTATTGGTTCATTAGGACAAGTCTCTTACTATTCTTGATTTGTGCAAAAAGATTATTCCTTCTTACAGAAACTGTCGATGCATTTTATCATACCAGATTTGTTCCTTGTCTGTTATTGCGTGAAGGAAAGGATAAGTGTCTTATGTATGTCATAATCTTGAAACACATATTTAAGATAGTGCACATTTCTTGCCAAAGGTCAGTAAAAATTATGAAACCTAGGTTTATGGGTACAATCAGAAACAAAACAGCAGTCATCATGATGGAAACCTCACCATGTCCAAAGAAGCTCAGATTAAAAAAAAAGTCAAAGAGCATGATAACCATTTTGTCTGATCCTGATGGGGATGTGGATCACGAATTCATCATCAATTATTATACAGCTGTGCTGCAATGTCTATGGAGAAACTGCTAAATGAAGATTAACTGGTTCATCATGAAAATTCACCTGCTCAATGGCTCATGACAACAAATAAAAATGGCTGCAGTTACCTGCCTCCCCCTGGTCTCTGAACTTTGCTCTGTGATTTCATCCTGTTCCGAAAGATAAATAAAGAAACGCTGAATAAATGTTTTGGACATATAGAAAAATTTAAATGGGTGTATCACAAATGAAGAATTTCAGAATTTCTTCCAACAGTGGCAGAATAATGGGGTTTGGTGTACTAACTCCTATGTGGAGTATTCGAAGGAGACAAGATGGAAAATTTAGCCACATAAATGAATACTCGTTTATAATCATACTCTCATAACTTGTGGGTGCCAACTTTTAAAGTGATAAAACAGTACATAAATAAGAAAAGTGATTATCACACCTTACATCACAGCAATGAGACTGCAAATAGTATCACGTTCACACCACTCCTCATTCCCGGATAACTGATATGGTGTTATCTTCAAAATTCAGATCACTCCTGGATGGGTACACAACTTTAAGATTACCTGCTTTATCAACAACTTTGACTTGTTGTACTGTTAGAGTGTGGTGTGCTGATTGCAAAGTGGTACCCTCACTTGGGGGCTCACTGGAGCTGATTCCAAGCAGTAGTGTTTCATGCAGCAAGGCATCCAGTACATGTCGGCACACACTCTGTGATGTTGCACTTGTCACCTCCACAAATATGGACTTAGTATTTTCAGAAATCTATAAAGACAGAAACAAAGCTATTACTTAAAAATAAATTTTAGGTAGAGCGTCATTAAATCTACACTGGACAATCACAGTATCCTGTAATTTAAAGATCTATAAGCATAGCTTACATACAGGATGCATCAGAAAGAATGGATGGATTTCACAGGGCAATAAGATAAAAATCCATCCATTCTTTCTGATGCACCTTGTATGAGAAAGTCTGTAATTTAATGTATTAATTCAGTAGTAGACAAGTTGCAGCATGAAATTGATTCAAAATGCTACAGAAATCACTTAAAAAGCATTTAGCAGTTTTATACATTATAAGGCCTGACTGATTTTATGTTGGACAATTCAAAGAACTGCCATGACACAATTCAATGGGCTACAAAGTTTGCTCTAGCAATTTAAAAGTAGCAAAACTTCATCAGTTGAAAATACACAATCAAACAGAGCATTTGCAATTAATAGTGAAGAATGAAAATATTTTTCAATAATAAGGTTCCTTCTGTTATCCACTTCATAAACATACACATGTTAATTCTGATATATTAATAACTCTTTCTTCCTGCAGGAAGGGAAACTCCTATCAAAGCAACGAAAATACTGAACAAAAAACTTTACAGAAGTCATACAACATAGGAGATATTTCTGTTGTAAGGAAACTTTTTCTTTCGTCTTCAAAAAATGGAATGTGTTACTGACATGAGAAACTGCATAAGTTCAGTATTTGTGACATGCACATGTGAGAAACAGCCAACCATACATGTTAACGTTCATACTATCATCTTATTTCAACCAAAAGAGAGTAGAACACACACACAAAACTGCCAAGAGACTGAACTATTAGGTTACTACAACTGGAATGGAGCTAACCTTCGTAGAGTCACTATTAGTAATTGGTGGCAGGGAGATTACACGCCCCCCATTCATGAGACATGGATAAACAGATTCTCGTTCCAGCAAATGTAGGTACCTGTAACAGAAACTTTTTTATTTGAATGAACATATTTTTCATGACATTTTATAAATTTCATTTACTCAATACTTACTCTGCCTTGTAGCATACTTTAAACATACACAGATATATGTGTATAAAGAAAGAGACACATACACACACAGAAAGCATGTTCTAGCATTACAGAAGGGATGAGAAGGGATGTGCTCTTAGAAAAGCATCCATATCATGAAATTCCATAATGAAAACCATATTTTTCCACTGACTCTCTTGGAGAGGCATTTCTATGGGTGTATTTTCAATCCGTAGTTGTAATAAATATACACATTTCACATGTTAGAAATAACAGCAGGCAAACAAAAATAAAGGTAAAAGCAAACTTCATTCACTACAAATTTTGAGTAGTATGTGAATTGGTGGTGGCAAAATGGAAATAGCATCCACGGCTACCAGTTACCGAAGCATGCGCATAACTACACAGTATCCTGCTACAACGGGAACTTTTATTACTGAATTTCTTAATAATCATTTCCTTAAAAAATAGTTCTGGCTGAGTATGCTGTTTTCCATTCTTCATTTCAAAAGATTTTAAGGTCAAATTTATGGTTCATATAATGCATTTTGTGATTGTTTTAAAATTTCCATAAAGGCTAAATTCCATATATAGACTAAGCTATCCCAGCTCACAAGTAGATAATTTACTAAATTGTTGTCAGTAATGACATTTTGGATCAAGAATTTAGGCTTCAAAGTTGTTCATCAACTCACAGATACTGTATTTTGATTTCTGTTACTCAAATGACTACCAAAGAACCACTTGAGAATATATGTTGACAATTCAATTTCACCCCAACAAACTTTGACCAATTTCCTCTCAGTGCAATTTCATCTCAAAATCTTACAATCCAATGATACACATTTAAGTTATTCACATGTATTCTTACTTGTGGATACCAGTGTAAACATTCCTCTTCTTTTCCTTTCGCAGTTCATCTGCTTCTTGCTGTAGCTGAGCAAATAATTCAGAGCCTGTTAGATGTTTTGCTCTTCCCAGTGGACAAATCTTGATCTTGTCTGGAGGACAGGCAGTGTAGACAATGTTCCCAGGACACAATGAAGCTAAGTCATGAGTTGCTATGGTTGCTGCATTGCGCTTCTCACAAACTGTGTCATGCAGCTTTGTCTGCAAAACAAAGGCATTATGATGTATTACCTTTATACAATTTCAGACAAATTTTAATTGTGACGTAGACCAGCACTACTATAAGACTTCAAATCTTCATTTTCATGCTACTATGGTATGGAAATAATATTAAGATATCCATCAAACTAAATGATGGCCTAGTATGTTACATGGTAAATAAATTTATATAAGAGATTCATAAAACATGTTTCCTTTTGTTATGATTATTATATCACAAATATGCTTAACTAGCACAAAGCCCACTGTAATTTCACTGGGAAACTTTAAAAGAACCTTCTTCAAGAATACTGTAGTGTGTAGACTCGTCACTGGGTAAGGAACTTGAAAAAACAAAACAACATTCTCTGCTATGCAACAGATTCTTAATAAGCAAGTATACAAAGATGTTACTGAGAAATACCTTCACAAATGAACACGTACCCATGGAAACAACTGGAGTACAACAATATACAGTGTTTTCTACTCGGTCTGTGCCGAGATGTCATAACCACGACAAGTTTTAGAAGTTAGTCAGTTGTAAGAGAGAGTGGTGTAATGGCAATTGTGAAGAAAAGACTTGGTTGGTGCACTTGAAGAATCCCCATTGTTAGAAGCGATTTGTAAAGCGTGGAAATTAGGAATAGTGTTACAGTGATTTGTAGTTATGAACTATAAGTGGTTAATAAATCCAATCTCATATCCAAAACCCCATCTATAGTCACACATACACATGACAATACTTAACCGCAATAGCATGAAAAGTTATGGAGAGAAAACTACTTACTTACTTACTTACTTACTTATTTACTCATGGAGCTCAGCCCTTCTGGAGGAGCTGCCAATTCTGCAGCTACTCAAGAATTTCCCAGCATTCTATGGAATCCGAAGGTTCATACCATGTTCACAAGAGCCCTCCACTTGTCCCTATCCTGAGCCAGATCAATCCAATCTATACCATCCCATCCTATCTCTCTAAGATCCATTTTAATATTGTCCACCCACCTATGCCTTGGTCTTTCCAGTGGTCTCTTTCCTTCTGGCTTTCCCACCGATATCCTATATGCATTCCTCGTCTCCCTCATTCATGCTACATGCCCTGCCCACCTCATCCTCCTTGAGCTGATCATTCTAATTATACTTGGAAAAGAGTACAATTTATGAAGCTCCTCATTATGCAGTTTTCTCCCACCTCCTGTCATGAGAAAACTACATTTTTACTAATTTAACTTGACAGAATAATAATACATGTAATTCTGATCATGAAAGTTTGAAAATGTGATTTCATTTTAATGTAATTAACTGGGCAACATTTCAATTACTAGCATTCACTTTAATGCACATAACTTGCCCCAAACTGAGAAGGGCAAGGGGAAACAGTAGCAGAATATTGTATGGGTGGCAGAGAAGGACTGGGAGGGGAGAAGGAAAAATATGGCCTAGCCACACACAACCCTTTCTGTGCTTCTATTACTGTTACTTATTCAGGAAATAATGAACCTTCAATATAGTATTNAGAGTGCTACTACAAGAATATCGGGTTTGACGTGTGCAACATAATCTACATACCAGACACATATCAACGATGTAGATGTTGATAATACGAAGAATGTGACATTGTGTTTTTAAATGTTAAGTTTTAGACTGGGTTCAGTGTGGCAGCAACGTTAAGAGTATACACCTGATGATGGCCGATAGAGGCCGAAACATGTAGTGTAGAAAGAACAAGATCAAAGACATATAAATATATATTGTTTGCACTTAGGACGGAGTTTGTATCATTTATCGTACAGAGTGCAACAGGATGCTTAAATATAATATTATAGTATTTCCTATGTTTGATTTATGGAATTGCACGCTCTGGGACTCTCTTTTGAACACAACTGTAGCATATGTAGCATTACCGAACACTAGATGGGGGAAAATGAAATTGATTATTATAATTTTGAGAACTTTTCCCTTGTGTCGAAATTTTGTAGGAAAAATAAACAGCACGGAGGTTCATGTATTTATGGTAGAACAAATTTAGAAGCAAAGCCTCATAATTTGTTTGGGAGCCTGAATCAAGAAGAACATTTCGAGACCAGTATAATTGAAATAACCCAGTTTAATAAAATTATCATTTCTGTATATAGATCTCCTAATAGTAATATTAATATATTTTTTGAAACTATGGATACTATGCTTAGTAAATTAATAAATGAAGGGAAAAATATTATTATTCTTGGTGATCTCAACATAGATTTCTTGGGCAGAAGCATAAATCTACAACTGCAGACAATGTTAAATTCATATGGCTTGCAAGCAATAGTGGATGTCTCAACGAGAATAGGATCAAGAAGTCAAACAGCCATAAATCAAATAATATTAAACAAGTCCTTGTGGAATTACAACTTTAAGATGATCACGACAGGATATTCTGACCATTATGCACAAATACTAGATGTACAGATGCAGTATAAGAAGAAAAAGAGCCTAGTTATTGTCAAAGAAGAATTTAGAACTGTTAGCTCTTGTAGGGAAGAGAATGTTCAGTATTTAAATTATTTATTACAGAAAGACACTTGGGAGCTTGTTTCTGAGCAAACTTCAGTGAACGACGCATACAATGAATTTCTAGGTATTTTTCAGTACTATTATACAGGGTGGGGTGCAGAAACTTCCTTTTTGTGAAGACGCATTGTGAAGGGGGGGGAGGTCGCAGAAAAGTGGAGATAGGCTTGGTGAACGCAGCAGTCGTGGAAGTTTCTGTCTAATACCCCTCAGTAGGAAACATGAGGTGGATGAGTGAGCAGCGTGTGTTTGCTGTTGAAGCCTATTTTTCGAACAACCATTCCTACGTGGTGGTGCAGCGTGCGTTCCATACTCACTTCGGAATTAAGACCAGAGGTCCAGTTCCCGACTGGAAATCAATTGTTTTGTGGGTAGAGAACTTTAGGACAACCGGGAGTGTGGTGAAAAAATCATCAGGACAACAACAGACCGTTATGATGCCAGACAATCTGGAGGCAGTTCAACAGTCGATTTTGAGATCTCCAAGATGCTCCGCTCGCAAACATGCAGTCGCCCTAGACATATCTTAATTTCCATCCCTATAAGGTGGTTGTTGTGCAAGAATTGTCACCACATGATTTCCAGAACTGAATAACGGCGTGCGAAACGTTATTGGAAACTTTACCCTCTAAGGCACTTGTTTTCTTTAGCGATGAGGCACATTTTAACCTATCCAGATATGTCAACAAGCAGAATATGCGCTATTGGAGTGGTAACAATCCCAGAGAGCTCCATGAGAGGCCACTTCACAGTGATAAGGTGACAGTATGGTGTGCGTTGTCGAGAGTTGGAGTTATTGGCCCTTATTTTTTTTGAAGAAGACAATCATGTGGACATCATTAAAAATTTTTTCAAACCAGCTCTTGAAGAAATGCATCTAGGAACTGTCTGGTTCCAACAAGATGGTGCCACAGCCCACACAGCCCGAGCTTCGATGACAGTTTTGAGGGCAAAGTTCCCCAGATGGTTCATCTCACTTCGAGGTGACATCCCGTGGGCAGCGCACTCACCTTATCTAATGCCCTGTGATTTTTTTATGGGGATACCTCAAGGCAGAGGTTTTTAAACATCACCTCAGAAACCTGCTTCAGCTGAAGAATGTTATTCGGGAGGAAGTAGCCCAAATTCCGGTGCACATGTTGGAACATGCAGAGGGGAACTTCAGAAAACGGTTGCATCAGTGCACAGAGAACGGTGGTCACCACCTTCAAGATATTTTGTTTAAAACTACGTGATTTAAAACTTTAAAGTATGTTCTTTCATTAGCTAAACATAAATTTTGTCTATCTGCAATAATTTTTCTTTTATTCGCCTTCAAAAAAAGGAAGTTTCTGCACCCCACCCTGTAATATAGCTATGCTTAGAAAAAGGGTAAAAATCAAGCAGCTAAAAAATAAATGGATTACCTCAGGTGTAACAGTATCAAGTATCAAACTTAGGTTTCTTAACAGACTAATGAAGGAAGCAAATATATCAGAAGAATTTAAAAAATACTATTGTCAGTACAAAGAAATATATAATAAAGTTATTAGTGAGGCCAAAAAATAACTAATAACACGCAAATACATATAGTATGTCCGGGAATAAATCAAAAGCTATGTGGGACCTAATCAAGGAGGAACTAGGTAAACAGAAAAAAAGAAACTAGGAATATTGAATTAAGTGTGAATGGCATAAATATTCAGGATCCAAAAGTTATAGCCAATGTTTTTAATGACTATTACACTAGTCTTGCCCATAATATTCTGAGCAATAATTTATTACTAAGAAATATTGAAGTTAGTGTCAATACAATAAAATATAATTGTAGACGCATGTTTTTAACTCCAACTACTGATGTGGAAGTGGTAGGCATAATTAAAGGATTGGATAATAAAAAATCAATGGGTATAGATATTTCTGAGCATATTATCAAAAAATGTTATCCTAGGATTATAATTGTTTTGACATATATAATAAATTCGTCACTCTTAATTGGGTGTTTTCCTGACCAGCTAAAAATTGCAAAACTGAAAACTTTGTATAAAAAAGGACCTGATACAGATGTTGGGAATTATAGACTAGTTTCACTAATTTCTGTTTTTCACAAACAATTGAAAGAATCATGCATAAAAGGCTTTCATCATTTTTAAATAAATTTAGTATAATTAATAATAAACAGCGTGGTTTCTGCAAAGGGAAATCAATGAATACTGCAATTGCGCAGTTCATTAACAGGGTCTACAAATCTCTGGATGAGAGGGAAATAAGTATAGGGTTATTTTTGGATTTGTCAAAAGAGTTTGACTTAGTGGATCACAATATCTTGTTATGGAAAATGCCAGGAATGGGAATATGAGGGGTAGCTTTAAATTGGTTCCAATCATATTTAGAAAACAGAGAACAGATTGTGGAAATTACATATACATAGATGTAAAGAAACCAACAGAACTATTAACTGTTTATCGTGAAAGAGACCCTAAGATACGGTGTTCCACAGGGCTCTGTTCTTGGACCAGTGTTGTTTGCTATATATCCTGCATTGAGCATGGAAGGCCAACGTTTTCTGCTGATGATACAAGTATCTTTATTGAAGGAAATAGTGCTAATAATGTCCAGAGTAAAATAAATGAAATAATAAATATATTTACAGTGGTTTGATAGGAATAGATTAGTTATCAACAAAGAGAAAACAATAGCAATATCCTTTCACCAGCCTCAAAAGTACATTTTAAATGTCCTTTAACAAAGATCTATGATAGTTATTCAATTGTCAGAACAGCTAAAATTCTTGGGAGTTTGGCTGGATAAAAATTTAAGCTGGTTTATAAATACTCAAGAACTGGCAAAAAAGTTATGTAAAATATGTTTTGGTTTATGAGTAGCCAAAAGAGTATTAGGGTTGGAGACTGTTCGTACTTTGTATTATGCTTACTTTCAGTCCTTGTTATTATATGGACTGATATTCTGGGGTAATTTAGCAAATGCAAAATTGATCTTTAGGTTGCAGAAAAGAGCTATTAGAGCTATGATGCAAATCCCAGAAACTACTAGTTCCAAACAATATTTTAAATATTTACACATATTACCCTTACCATGTTTATATATATATTGTAACCGTCCAAACCTTTTAATGCTCTTTAATGGACGCTATGTTCCTCGTTAGCCATTTCAATAGAGTGACTGATTTATTAGGGAGACCCATCCATTAAGAAGTTGACATGCTTTTCGCATTTAGACAGGAACAACTGCCTTGTTCCGTTACCTGCAGCTTGGGTGACCGCTAAAGGNATTCAACTGCTCTGAAGATGGAGGCGCTACGTTCCTCCGAAACGTCGGCCAAAACGAAGAATACACGGTGCCTAAACCCAGAAGACTACTTTCTTCATACTTTATTTGGTTCGATTAATCTTTGATAATAAACAAGGGCACATTACTCCCTACTCGCCAATAAAGATATAGTGTTTGCTTTTGAATTAAACAATATTGTGATTAAGCAGAAATAGAGTATTTTATTTCTATCAGTGGACTAGCTTTAAATGTGCAGTCTCCACGTTGCCCCAGTTATTACCGTGGCACAACCCTGAGAAGAGTCAAGAGTGTTCTATCGAAGCGGGCAAATAAATGAGTCAAGTGTTCTACCGAAGCGGGCAAACAAATAAATAAACATAAAGATAGATAGGCAACGGTCACAAGAAGTGGCGAACAACGGCTGCGAGAAGTGACAGCCGAAGTGCGGTTGTAATATGAAATTTTAGTTTACATTAAATCCAATTTGAATCTTCAAGAATACACTCATATAATACAAGGAAAAAAAATCCAATTTGAATCTTCAAGAATACACTCATATAATACTAGGAATAAAGTTGATTTGTTTATTGTTCCATGTAATACTAGTCCATGCATAAACAACTTTAATAACATTGGACTTTGTATGTTAAATCATGTACCACATTATTTTAGAGAGATACTAGTACTATATAAGTTTAAGAATGCTTTGAAAAAAATTCCTATTTGATCATTGTTTTTATAGTATAGACAAGTTTTTCTTGTTTAGGGAAAAGTCTTAGTACTTGTCATTCGTAACTATATATTTTAAAAATAATTAATTTGTAGATTGTTGAATATTAGTGCAAATCATGGGAATGTCTACTGTTTAGCTTTGTTATTTATTCCATGAATTAGGTCATTGTGACAGGGTAATATTTGCATGGGTTTCTTGAGGGATATCAAAATTTGCAATGTGTCTTGTGCCGGGACAGTGGGATTAGTGTATTAAGGTGTGTGAGCATTAAAATTAATGTACGAGTGTTATCATTATTATTATTATTATTTTAATTTACTATAAAGTTGTAGAAATCACAGCATTTTCAGTAACATGCTTACAATTTTTAACACTCTACAATGGCGGGCATTTAAATTAACTCCGGCCTGCTGCCATTACGGGAATTTAAATGGCCCGTCTCTTAAAAGATAATATATACTCATTACACATAAGATCAGGCAGAAAGGCAAAATCTTTATGACTGGATGGTGGAAGGATTCCAAAGACTTAATTCAACATTTTTCAAAAGGAAGGTAGCATTGCAGAAAACCACCACACGACGTTGTGCCGGTGGAACCATATTCCAGCCTAACCTTCACAGAATGATTGGACAAATGAATGAAAGAGAACTTCTTTAAAAATGATGCAACCCTTCATGTGCAAGATTGTAAGGATATCTGGACTGGAAATTCATTATCTGCCATCATCTCTTTTATCTTCAAAATCACTTGTAATGAATGTAAATACACGTGACGCAGCTGAATTAGTGAAATCACAGGCTATGTGCTCAATGTCTCAGGCTCATTTTATGGTAGGGCACTAGATTTTTCTCTTTAGCATCACATTTAAAACAGCTCTGTGGTCTGTGTAGCAGGCAACACGTTCCCCAGGCTGAAGTGTGAAACTGATCACTCATTTCTATCAATAGTTGGGTTAAGAAGGCATGTCATGTCACCTTCAAGGCATAACACAAGAATAATTCTAATGAAACTTCATGTTGTCAAAACACTGATCTGTCTGCCACAAACTACAGCATCTTGCTGAAGATGTGACTAACTGGACCATGAAACAGCAACTGTAGCCAACTGTGTGCTTCAGCTTCTGTTCTTCTGTCTCCCCTCACCCCCAAAAAAGCTCTACCAACTTTGTTGTTAAACTTGAACATTTTAATTTGCCTCAGCTTGTCAGGAAAACCTTCTAATACACAATTAAACTCAGAAAACAAATAAGAGGAAATTAAACTAATCCCTAGGATATCAGCAACATAAACTCAGGAATAACAATCATAAATGGCAAAGTATCAATGGAATGAGAACTAATGAATTTGCTGAAACAACCTGAAGTCAATTACCAATTAAAACCAACTCTTACGTAATAGTTAACAGCAAACAGCAGTCACGTAAAACGTTAAATCATTTTCAAAAACAGCATACCTTTGTTTATGACATATTCTTTTAATTAATCCTTTCACTGCATTAAATACACTAACCATTAACCACTATTACCTTACATTGTTTTATTGATTTGAAAGTTAATATATGAAAAAAAAAAATAAAAAGGTCTTACAAATGGACCTTTCTTCAAACAACATGAAAGGAGACTATAAAACTGCATATATTATATATAATATAACAATAAAAGCAATATATGTGGTCCATATTTATATTATGAATTACCTGGAGCTGGATGAATTTCTTGAATGTATGCTGCACAAAATTGATGCCCGTGATGATGCAGCAGACTATATGCTGTCTCACATCCTTCACAGCTTCATCTAGCACGACAGACGGCACAGACTCCTTCACATGAGTGACCTCCAGCTTGTGGCACAGTTTTCCCACCTCATGTAAGTAACAAAACATTACCTCTTGAACAATAGGAGATGCTTGGCATTTGGAAATGTCAGTTAAACTACAAGAGCAAGCTACTCTTACACAAGTAGCAACAGTCATTTTTCTAACATGATAAATTGTCCCTATGTGAGGCATCATGCCACAAAAGCATACAAGGAGAACAGAGGTGAAGCTCTACATATTCTCATCCCTAGCCCTGGATGGAGCTGAATGATCAGCTTCACACTCAAGTCACTTTACCCTCATAAAAAGAGCTCTTAGTGCCAGTGTTAGTCCTGCTAACACTATGAAAAATAAAATAAAAATGTTACTTTCGTGGTACAGTGGTACCGCACATACTGGAAGGAGAAACAAATACATCATCTGCCACCCCCATTCACTCGTTAGAAACTCTACATAATCTTAAATATCCAGTAATTAGTGACTACAATTGTATCCAACATTTCTTTGCCTATCTTCCTTTCTTTATGGGGAAAAGCACATACGATATTATGCGGCTACCTTCTTGTAGCTGCCCCTTCCCATCTTCTAACCTTTGAACCAAACTACCAACTTTCATTAAATCTGGCATGACCAATACATCATTAGAGGCCACAAAACATGTTCCACAATCAGTAAAAACAACATGGCAGATGCACAAAGTTCTGAGGTGGGAGTGACACCAGCACCACGATGTACAGTAACAGGCCTTTGTAAAACATGCAACTTTTAGTATGAATCTTTTTCACAGGCTGTAAGTCAACAACATGGCAACTACTTGAACTCTGTATTTAGCTGCTGGATTGCTGACAATAAATAATTAACCACTGGAGCTAGGCATTTGAAATTCAAAATGAAGATAAATCATAAACATACCTACAAATTTCATATGAAATACTACTTTAAGTCAATAAGCATGGCAAGGCAATATCTGTATTTAAACGATAAGTTCTTCCACAAAACATGATAATAACCTGTAAGATATTTAGAACTACGAACAGAAGAACAAATCTGAAACAACTACAATTCAATCTTATGACCAACTGTGTAGAACTGTAACATGTTAGCCCATGGGGGAAACTGCATTTTATTACTGGATTATAAATATGTAAGCTTTACAACTTCTACCCAGAGCTCCTGGTTAAGTTACATAAGTTACAACCAGTCTATGTTACCCATATTGAATTAAATTAAATTTCAGCCATAAAAACTGATGATGCTAACTATCAAAATATGATCAAAATTTATTCTTTAGTCCAGAAAAATAGACAGGCAAAGCAAAACTAGTAGGCACCCACATATTATTGCAAAATGATGACATAACTACCAAAATAACACTAATACATGTTTTACTTTACATCATAATAACAACTTCAACCTATGGGTAAGGGCATCAATTTGCTGAGTTAGTTACATTTTCTTCTACATGATTTCTATCTGCAGGTTCTTTCTTCTTTTTGCTCTTCTTTCCCTTGCCAGCAGCTGAAGTGTCTGTCCCAGAGCTGGAGCGGGTGCAGTGTTGCCTTATATAGTCCAGCACTTGCTTCGAGTGGCACTGGTCAACTAATTTCAATAGACGCTTGTCACTTAACTTGTTTCCCTTCAGGTTTAGTTCTGTAAAGAACACACTCCATAATTAGGACAAGAATTCAACATCAGCATTGTAAGCTTGGAGGATGGTAACGGACTGTGAGATAATTTAACATGAAAATGAAACGATGGTGGTCTGACACTTGAAATTCTCAGCTTTAAAACACTGAAAAGATGACATCAGTAATTTATTTACACTAAAATTACAAATAACATTAGGACCTAGAAGAACCATACAATAAACTATAGGACTCAGCAGTTTTATTCCATACTTTGGTGCTCTGAATGAAATAAGACCTAGTACATTCCACACTGCATGCATCTGATGGAAGTATGAGTTCTAGCACTAAATTACTTTCATTGTTATTCTAAATGATGTTGGAGCAAGCATATGTACACGTGCCAATGCTGTCCACAAAGTTTCTCTCACCACAAGCATTGGGTGGTGCCCAGTTTCAAACTTTGCCTGGATACTGACAGTACTCACTATGATTTTCATGGTTTTCCTCAGACCCCCACACAACTGCAGGAATAGTGTTTCAAATTATGCTATGGCTGCTTCCTTCCACAGCCTTTCTAAGTAACTGATCATTACTCACCCTACCGTTCGAAGTTACATAGTCCGGGTTACTAACAATGTTACTAAATAGGCCACAGATAAATGAAGTTTCTCATTATTGACGATATATGCAGTGTGAAAACTCAGCAATGTTCAAAATGATGTGTCTTTATCAAAGAGGTTTGAATGGCAGACAAATTTCTCTGTTTGGGTAGAAGTCTATACTTGATATCAGAACTGGTATAAAGCATCCTGCTATCACCAATGAAAACATCTGCATGTTGATGCTTGCAATTCTAATCACCACGCAAAACCATGCAGCACAGGGCAGGGCAGCAACTTGTTACAAAATTTAGGTACACTACTACACACTGAAAAGCAAAACAGCATTACAAGAGAAGAAACACCTAAGTTTTCCTACATGAAAGAATGTGACTAGTAAACCCTCTGCAGACAGTTGTGGTGACCATCCTCTGAGACAACAGGTGCATCCATACTGACTACCTGCAAAATGGAATAACAGTGACTACCAACTATCATTCTTTTCTATCAAAAGGAATGATTGTGGGAATCCACGTGCAAGAAGGGGCCAGGTTCACTGTGGAATGGAGTGACTCTTCAGCAAGAGAGTATTCAGTTACATTAGCCTGGAAACAACTAAAGGTCACTGACCCCAAAGTACTTTACCACCCATCTCATGGCACAGACTGTGCTTATGACTTGAAAATTAATACTAAAATAAATTTAAATTAAAATAAAATAAAAAGGTAACTTAACACCAAAATTCCTCAAGACATATAGGAAGTAGCAGTACTTGTCAGGCAATTAAAACTTCCCTAGTTTCTTTTCTACTCCACTGGCCTCAGTGAACACCATTTGGTTCGATTTAGTTCAGTTGTTGTTACAAGCACACAGCTGAATGGTAGGAGAGTGGATGCAACTAACACTAGATGCATGAATTCACCATTGGCAAAGTTGATACTGTGCAGGAAGTGACAGACACCTTTAGTGTTGTCACTGGCAGCTTTCCCATACTATTTCATGCAAATTCTTATTGATGAATGGGGCATGATAGGATAGGTCAGGAGGCAGGGGAAGGTACAGTTTACTCCTTTATGCCAGTGTTTGTATACATCAGCTAAATTTGAAAAGAGGTTAAGGAATAAGCCTAATTAACTGCCACTGAAATCTGAATTGTGACCTTACTAAGTTAAGTACTTTAGATTCCTTCTGACAGGTTACAAGGTTAAGTATCTTACAATGGTTTATGTTCTGTTCAATTCTATCCTTGCAGGAAACCTTTTTTAATTCCGTGGAGCTAGTGATGATCCATCTAGTTCACTTTATCTTGTTCAAAGGTTACTACATTTATTTAAACTACTTATCACAGCCATCATACACAAATCTTCTAAATGATAATGGTAAACCATATGTAACATACTGTAACACAACCAAATGCAAACAACTTAACTTGTTTCATATTTGTAATATTTCGTACATTTTCTAAAATAATGCTAAAACTTGCCTTTCAATTTGTGTATGTCCGCAATTTCACCAGGTACAGATGTCAGACTATTGTCTCCAAGATCAAGAACTTTCAACGAATTTAGTTCCTTCACAGCTGGTGGTACTTCCTTTAATTTATTACTACTCAGTTTCACTTCAGCCAGATGTACCAGATCTGAGTAACAAATGTCTGGGAACTCCTCAAACTGGTTTCCGGATAGATCTAAAATACTTAGCTTCGTATTTTCAGACATGCATGGGAAACCATTTAATACATTTGATGATACATTCAAAGTCGACAATTGTGACAACTGTGTAATCTCATTCGGAATTGCTTCAAGTTTATTTCGTGAGAGGTCGAGCATTTTAAGGTTTGTTAGTCTTCCCAAAGTGGTAGGTAATTTCCGGATTTTATTCGAATGCAAAACAAGATTTGTCAAATTTGTTAGGTTACCAATATCTTCTGGCAACACATCCAGGCATGTCTGGCTAATACACAGGTAATTAAGACCGGAAAATGAAAACAACGCCTTGTCCAAACCATCTTCTTCTATTTTCTTTGATACTGCTGCTCCAGAAAGATTTAATTCATGTCGATTTTCACTTTTTGCACTTAAAATCTCTGGCCACGTGTTTGAAGACATCGTCCTGTACTGTTTTGCGACAGTGTTACCACCTCACACAGTAACAATTTTGGTAATTATTCTCCTCTCTCTCACACTCTCTCTCTCTTTCTTTTATGCTCAAGTCGCGAGTCTCCAAATTCCACTTTCCTTTACGCTATTTTCCGTTTTTCTTGTATGTTGTTATATTCTCCAATATGTATTTGATGATTCCTTGCAGCGAATTCTTTAAACGCATTAACGAAAATACGAAAAGTAATTATCAATGTAACTATTCCTGTTGTCGAGCCTGACTATTTCATAACCCAATAACTGAATCTGTGTTGAAGGCTGATCTCACATACTTCAGATGGCGATGTTATTTCATATACTAGGAGCTCAAAGTGCTCACCACCCACTCATAACATAGTAGCATCCATTACTAGGGAAAGGGGGGGGGAAGAAAATTCACGTTTCAAGAAACTCCTCTAAATACAAATTTTTCATGAAAATTACAGCAGAAAGAATTCTTAGCAGATCCTCCTAACGACAGAATTACGTAGTACGCTTACTATCTGCAACTAGCGCGTGATCCGATCTGTCGGCACACTATAGCGCAAATATTTCACGCTGCGTCAGTTCGATTGCATCGTGCAGATAAGATGAATGCAACATAACAAACGACAAAAAATTCAAGATTCATGTACTGGAACAAGAAATTAAGGCTCACAACCATACCGCCATCTGTGAGCCGACTGTCTAGAAAATGTGGGATCCTCGACTTCTCACAACCCTACAGACCTTCACGGCCTGTTACAGACATGGCTTTTCCCTTTTTCAACCAGAAAACGTTTTAGTATAGGCGTGTGGTTTACATAAATACCATGGTCAAAATATTATTAGTCAGGGAAACGCCAATTTAATTAACAAACAGCATTACAGCGAAAAACATTGCACACGAAGCTTTCTGTCTTCTGGTATATAATGCCGTGTAGTCAGGTAAAATTTAAAGGACGTTTCGGAGGTAAATATTGGCTGCATCTTAAGGGTTGAAGAGTAAGCCAAGAAAGAAACCAACATGGAGAAATTTCTGCTTGCTTCACGCTGGTTTGTTGCTTGGCTTGCTTTTTAGTCCTAAAGAAGGAGGCGACATGTTCCTCCGAAACATCGGTTGATTTTCAACTGAAGGAAACAGATCACTAGGAAGACCAAGACGTAGGTTGGTGGATAATATTAAAATGACTCTTAGAGAAGCTGGAACGGGTTGTATGGATTGGTTGAACTGTTTCAGGGTATGGACTATTGGACGACTCTTTTGGGCCCTGTAATGAAATAATAAAATGTTCGAAAATTCTTGAGTGGCTGCACAACTGGTGGCTTCACGAGAAGAGCTCAGCTCCATGAAGTTAGTAAGCGACTATGTAATAAATCGATGACTGTTCATTATAACAATTATCTGAACATGTTGTATATGGACGTGATTTTACATTAAAGCTGTTTTTAGAGGAAAGTTTTCATGAACATATATTACTCTTAATAAAAGAAGGTTGACCCTACAACATTTTCCATTTAGTTATAAAATAGTTTTATATTAATATGTAGCAACTACAGGCGATATTTTCACTTAAATTAAACTTTGAAATGTGGTAACGTACACCATGAAAGTGATTAGTGTTATCGCAGCTTTCTCAAGTAAAAGCGAGGTAAACTTTCTCACGCAACAGTTCGTGAAAGACTTGACATGAGTGTTGACTGCGATAAAGGCACAGAATGTCGGTATTATATACATTAAATTTTAGGACCTGAAGCATAGTCTCAGTAATGCAGCTCAGGGCTGGAAATGGGAAAATTGCAGGAAGACGGCGACTGCTGAGGTCGAGAGCGCATTCTTCTTAACGAAGCTATTTCCAGGTCATAGTTGTCTTTCCCAAATGAAAGTACAAACTAGAAACGGAAATATAGGCAGACGTACACTGCCTACTGGTTTCTAGAGGGCGTCCTTTTTAAGGAAGCTATGTCCAGTGCCTTAAGACATCACAACTATCGTCCCCAACAGCGATACATGTGTGAATGAATTCCCAGACATGTAATATGCATTTGCTATCAACTATGCTTTTCGACTAACCTAGAGCTCAGGCCTGTATAAAGTTCTGAACTGAAGTGTCTATCTAGTTTTGAAAATTAATTTTCACTCAAGTGAAGATGCTTGCTCCATGCTGATATTCATATGTCTAATTAAGTTTGAAGAAAGACCGGACCATAGCTCTAGAGGTTAGTCGCTGGCTTCCCACAGCGGCGGCCCGGATTCGAGCCCAGGTCTGGTCAAGTGGGATTTGTGGTGGACAAAGTGGCCTTGGGGCAGGTTTTCTCGGAGTACTTCGGTTTCCCCTGCCAATATTCATTCCACCAAGTCTCCATCATCATAATCACCAGGGGCAGGTACAATAGGCCAATCAGTGGTCGACGTGCCGAGTGGACCCAGCTGGACTCCACCCCCACTCCTTATCCGAATTTGAATAAAGGAGAAGGGAAGCAAAGAACATAAACAATAACTTCCTGAGAAGAATTGCCATTCTAAAATTTAACTTTTTTCAATATATTTTTAATTTTAAATTCGCGCTGTTAATTGCAAAATAAGTAGAAAAATTTTGTTCAAATTAAGAACTGCTATGTTATAAAGAAGTTAATGCAGGCAACTCAGTGGTGTTCGTTGTGTTGGTGTCAATGAAGCGTAGATCGTCAACTTTCTACCTCTTTTTTTTTTTTTTCATGTTTCCAGTGGAGTGACATTTATTGGTGACAGTAAATTATTATTTCCGACACTGTTGGTTAGTAGACGTCCCTTTCCAGAAAATAAAGTCAATTTTTAAAAATTATGACTGTTTTTCCTTTTCCTTGTAATAATTTCGTAATGCTTACTCAGAAAAACGGCTCTGCCCGTGCGGTGTTAATCGCCTGCTATCTGTCATGTCCCCAATTACACCCAAACAGTCTTGTAGTATAAAGGTAGCCGCCCTAAAACACATAGCTTAAAGCTGAAAGAAGATCACGTGGCGGTAAGTCCAGCTCATTGACTACTAACTGGGTGGCATAGGTCAGTGTTTAAATTCACGGCAAATGACGAGGCGTAAATATGAAAGCTTTTTAACGGATAGCATTTAAGCATCCTGTTGCATAATGTACAATATTTACTATATATATATATATATCCTCCTCGGTGTCTCCACCTTATCGTGGTGAGGGGGTTTGAGTATGCCAAGGACCCTGAGAGCTATACCAGCGGTAGCGTAGCTACGGGCAGGGCCTCCCTTGCTGGACAGATCAAAGGGTCGGAAGCAGCGTCATCAGCAGCGACTTGAAGCACAGAGGAAATGATGCTCGAGATGGTTCAAGTTCGTATAGCAACAGGCGTGACCAGAGTCGTTTGAACGGCTGTTGTACTGCGATGTGGAAAGCAAATGGAAAAACTACCACATTATCACTTTTCCTGGATAGTCACTTTCCAAAAACAGAAGATCGCATTAAGTGGAGAAACTGTTTTGGAAGAGACTGTGGACCTGTCGTCTGACAGATTACTCATGATGATGATGATATATATATATATATATATATATTTCTCCGGTCTAGAAAACCGAGATTAACGGCCGTGGGGAACCGTTGCGCTGACCACGCGACACCCTCTATCCGCAAAAGTTGGCACTAACTTCGCCGACAAGTGGCGGTCGCTCGGTCGGTATAGTTCGCTTGCGGGCTACAGGCCACGGAGTTCTTATACATATATTTCAGACTAAAAATGCAACTTATTATCTTGTCCTACTTCTCTATCACTACATGTTTCGGCCGTATACGGCTATCATCAGGTGCTGTCTACCTTGCTAAATTGTTCCACTGTATGTTAAAATTAAACATCGCGTGTATATAGTGCCGAGTTTACGAATGGTGGAGACATACCTCCACTGCCAGTACGCTTTAATTACGTGGTACATAATTAATTAAACCCAAGAATAAATTTTAGCTGAACAACAATATTGACGATGCGATGGGACTGATAGTAATGCACTGGGACAGAATGTCAAAGTAATGTGTGGTAATAGATAAAAAATACAGGCCGCATAAATTTTGCTGCAAAATATCTATATTGCCGACCACGGTAGCCGAGCGGTCTAAGGCATGCACTGTCTTCGCTTGCTCGGAAGCCGGGATCGTGAGTTCGGATCTGTTTCATGTGAGGTACGAACTGAATTCATATATATTATTCTTATACACTGCCGGCCACGTTAGCCGAGCGGTCTAAGGCTTGCACTCTCTTCGCTCGCTCGAAAGTTGGGATCGTCGGTTAGAATCCGACTCAGGGCATGGATGTTTAGAATTGTGTGTGTGTGTGTGTGTGTGTGCGTTTTTCTGTGTTTGTGTACAGGTAGAGGCCTTGCGACGAGCTGATTACCCGCCCAAGGAGTCCTACCGAATGTCTAAAATTTAGTAAACAGAAATGAAAGGAGTTTTATAAAGGTAGGCCAAGGCCCAAATTGGGCTGCAGCGCTAAAGGGGAAAAACTATTTCTAGGCCTATTCAGTTTTCTGTCTGATGGAGTTAAGTAAAGAACCATTGTAACTAGACTTGCAAAATCTTCTGTCGAGGTAGATCATAAGGACATCTGTCCGAGTCTATCGGAAAATTTTAATGTGTTAGTCGGAACCAGTACTAGTTGAAAGTACATAGAGAAGTGATTCTCTAAGTTATGCAGTTATTAATTACAGTCCCTGCTATCCTCAATATATAGTCTTTGATTTAAACATTCTAAGGAAATTGGAAGTCATGATTTTTTGTTCTTTAGTTAAAGTAATGATTTTACTTTACACATGTACAGCTTCAATATAATGAAAATATACAAATTCACTTGCAGTTTTAGCTGCTTCCTTTTTCTAAAGACCCGCCAAAAAAAATACACTCCCTCGCGGCCGCGTGGCACACATACAAACATATAATACCTGTATACTACATAGTACAGCCCTTTGTTGGACCATGGCCGATTTATCAGTTTCTTGAGCTTCTACTCATTCGGTAGGACTCCTTGGGCTGGGGATCAGCACGTCTCAATGCCGTTATTTGCACACAGGACAGTACAAACGCGAAATAAACGCCCACAGACATACATGCTTCAAGTGGGATTCAAACCCACGATCCCAGTGTTTGAGCGTGCGAAGACAGTTCACGCTTCAGACTGCGCGGCCACCGTGAACGGTAACCATAGACGCAGTCTTCTTAAAGTATTTAGTCCCGACATCAAATCAGTTCAAGCATGTCAGAGTAAGTATCGCAAAACTGTTGCAAACCATCCCTATATATTAGGCGCTACTGCATAATTTCAACGAAACTTTGTTCGATAGCTTCAGAATTGAAAAGTGAGACGGACCAATAGACAGGCATGCCTTCTATTTTAGGTATTAGTTTCATTTACTCAGTGCAAGGAATTAATTGAGGATTTCTATGCATCAGGATAGGTGCTTTTCGGGTTCAGATCGTGGCCTTTCTGAATGTGTAAATCTGAGGTAAGTCTATCCCTGTAACAGGTCGTGGAGGCCCACAGAGTTGTGAGACGTCGAGGTCCCACATTTTCTAGACAATCGGCTCACAGAGGGCGGTAAGGTTTTCAGTCTTATACGCCGGCCGCCCATTAATCCCCAGGAAGATTTCTGGTACTCATTTCTGTTAGAGGCTGAGTGGACTCAAAGGCCATAGTGCGGCTGAAAGGATTAGGTCAATTAAAAAAAATCCACCTCATCGGTAATAGAACCCGCGACCTTTCGGCTTGTAGCATAGCGCCTCAACTAAATATGCTAACCGCGTGCCCCGCCTTTCTGAATACGAAGCAGCAATATTATGTAAAACACACTTGATCAATTAAAAACCAGAAAGCACAACCTGTTTGAGTTACACGCGTGTTTTCGCTCGTAAATAAAGACATGTTTGTGAACTGTCTTATTATCAGCCTGGCGTAGTCGCATTATGCATGTTAAGATAGAGGAACTGTCTCACATAAGCCTTCGTTTAAACTTCGCTGATCTTTGAAGAAGTGTTTTGTAATGTTTGTTGTGAGGTTCCGCCTCGGGAGCAAACCTGAATTCCATGATACCAGTAGGGCGTTGTTGCCCAAGAACAGTGATGACAAACCTGTGAAAGGCTGAACCCTGATCTCTTTCTGACAGTTGCACAGAATCGTCACACATATTAATGCATTACTTCAAGACTTTTTCAAATATTCAATAACAAATACATTTATGCTGTGAAAGAACAGCTTAGTCAGCAGAGTGGCTTGGTTTCAAACTGGACGAGAGGAATTCGATTTCAGGCAGAAATTTTATTTTAATTTTTACTACTAAGTTAAGACCATGGAGTCGGGATAGCGTAGTCGGTACAGAGACTGGTTACGGGCTGGACGATCGAGAGGTCGGAGTTCGAGTCAAGTTAGGGTCAAGAATTGTCTCTTCTCCACGTTGTCCAGACCGGATCTTGGACTCAGCCAGCCTCCTATCCAGTGGGTACCGGGGGCTCTTTCCCCCAGGGGTTAAGCGAAACTGTGTGAAACTGACCACTCATATCCGTCTAATGCCGAGGTCAAGAAAATAATGTGGCTCTATACATCCACTTCCCCATACGCCTTCATGGCGTAGTGCTTAACTCTATACCTTTTTACTTTTACCTTTATGTGAACTTGACAAAAGTTAAAACAATTTCAACACAGTGGAGAATACGGTCTTCTGGGTTACAATGCCGTGTAGTTAGGAGAGAGCACGACGTTTCGGAGAATATATCGCCTCCATTTTCATGATCTAAGAGTAAGCCAAGCAAAAGCTGGAACTCAACTTGCCGTCATCTTCTGCTCATTTCTTGCTTGGCTTACTCTAAAATCCTGAAGGTAGAAGAGATATATTCTCCGAAACGTCGTGCTCTCTCCGAACTACACGGAATTACAACCCAGAAGACTGTATCCTTCTTAGTCACTGTTGAGATAATCTCAGACCCAACAATCTCAACGTTATGTTTTCGCTTTTCCCAAAATAGCAGCATCGCACCGTGACGTCAGCAAGTGAGCCGTAAAGAAGGGCATAGGCCGAGATAGCCGTTGCACCTAGCTTATCAGGTCAGGTGCCGACACACAGAATATTCACTTTTCCTTCACAGTAAGTAATCTCGCCACAGCTTTTTGGAAAGCTCAATGTGCGTTGTTATTACATAGACCAGCTTTCAAATAGTTACTACCTTATTCAGTCTTGCAGTGCTACAATACAGTGATTGTTTAGTGGTATGTGAGAATGTTGGAGTAATTATTCTAATATTAGATCGGACAGGTTGGGATGGCGTGGACTGGATCGATCTGGCTCAGGATAGGGACCAGTGGAGAGCTCTTCTGAACACGGTAATGAACCTTCGGGTTCCATAAAATGCTGGAAATTTCTTGAGTAGCTGCACAATTGACGGCTTTTCAAGAAGGGCTCAGCTCCATGACTGAGTGAGTGAGGTCTATGGTATTGCTTCTGAATCAAATGATTACCGCACCAAACATACCGGAAGCCACCAGATAGCTCACAATTTTGCTTCTATGATTCTGTTCATAGTTTTAAAACTTTAGCTTATGAATTTTCTGCCTTTGCATGTTCTAACAGAAGTAGCCAAAGGAAATTACATGTTAATAGATTAGTTATTGTAGTTCTATTTAAATGTTTTACTTCTCGAATACTTTGATATCAACGGAGTTTTGAAATGAACACACAGTCTACACTGTGCACTTGCTGCTACATTATGCTTATGAGACACTGTTTTTGTGTTTGCCGATCCAGCAGGTATGGAGAAGGGAAGAGTGTTCTTATTCTTGCTGGTAACCCCCAACTACTGCTTTCCTATGCTGAAGGACAACGGTTTAGATCTTGAAAATAAGGCAATTCTCTATGACGAAGCAGCTGCGAAGGAAGCAGGTTTGTTTCACTGTATATAGCTTATATACATACATACGTATATGAATCATATGCTGTACGTAGCACTAGATAAAGTACAAGAGTAAATTGACCTTAGAACATTAAGGATAGAACTAGTGTAGTTTTGAGGCACTATTCTATAAACCGGAAGGTCTCGGGTTCAAGTCCCGATGAGGTCATTGGATTTTTTCAATTGACCTAATCCTTCCAGCCGCACTATGGACCTGGGATTGACTTAGCCTCTACCAGAAATGAGTACCAGGAATTAATTAAATAATTTTCCTGGGGAGTAAAGCGCGGCCTGCGCGTAATGCTGACAACCTTACCGCCATCTGTGAGCCGATTGTCTGGAAAATGTGGGACCCTCAACGTCTCACAACCCTATGGGCCTTCACGGCCTGTTACAGGGATAGCTTTACCTTTTACTTTACTCACTTACTAAAGTGACCAATAGTTACTAACGTACGCGGTACAATAGTTGTTTAAGGGGCTATGCTACAAGCCGGAAAATCGATGTTTCGATTCCCGATGAGATTACTGGATTTTTCAGTTGAATCCTTCCAGCTGCACTATGGCCCTGGGGCCGAATCAGCCTCGAATAGAAATGAGTACTATGAATTTTTCTGGATGAAAAGAGTTGGCGGCGCGTAAGACTGACAAACTTACCTCCATCTGTGAGCCGATTGTCTAGAAAATGAAGGAACTTCGACGTCTCACAACCCTATGGGTCTCCACGGCCTGTTACAGGGATATAGCAATGAAACTAAGCTTGCTGCCATTCAGTAGAGAATATTTTATTTTCCCGTCGGCTCTCTGAAGTAGTCAAAACTAAATTATGTGTGAAGTGCAATCATGTCCCTTGTTTTGTATTTGCATAAATTTAGTCTCTAAAATTAGTGGAATAGCACAGCTTGAGGGTGATTCAAAACAGGTTGCTGAAGATAATATTTGAATCTAAGAGAGAAGTAACACGAGGTTGGAGAAAATTGCATACGTAGGAAATATTAACAGCCATCATATCAAGGAGGATGAGATGGACGGGCATGTGGGAGGAATGGGAAATTTATACAAAATTGTAGTCGGAAATTATTAGGGGAATAGGCCAATTGAGAGGTCTAATCGCAGGAAAAGTGTAATATTAACACATATTTTAAATAAGTAGATATAGGGGTGGTGATTGGATTCATCTGGTTCAAAACAGGGATAAGTGGTAAGCTCTTGTGAACACGGCAATGAACATTTGGACCATTTTTTATCAAGGAAGCAACTGTTGCGTTCCAAAAGGGATATTTCTCCATGCAGTTGGCTATAATTATAGACGGCCGCGCCATAGCTCAAGCGGTTAGTCGTTGGCTTCCCACAGCGGCGGCCCGGGTTCGAGCCCAGGTCTGGTCAAGTGGGATTTGTGGTGAATAAAGTGGCGCTGGGGCAGGTTTTCTCCAAGTACTTCGGTTTCCCCTAACAATCTTCATTCCACCAAATTCTCCATAATCATAATCACCCGGGGGAGGTACAATAGGGCAGTCAGTGGCCGACGTGCCGACTGCACCCAGCTGTACTCCACATCCCGCTATGAGAATTACAGACACTACTGTCACAGTATGATAAGGCAAATCTGGCGACTAATAGTCGCTTCACATCGACTCTTGTTCTTTTATGGTTAACAATTATAAATTAATTATGCTTCATCTCGAAGTAGATTCGAGTAATTTTTTTTAAAAACACGATTTAATTTACTTTAAATTAATCATACCAGAGAATTAGATACGTGACCTGTTGAAGCTGGCTAACGCACAGAAGAAACGGACGTTATTAAAGGCGACTGAATCTTGCACTTTGGGTGAGGGAAATTTTAATATTCATTCATTCATTCATCAGTAATCTGTCAGACGAGAGATAACATTGTGCGTAAAGAAGGGAATTTCTTCCCCCGCCCCCAGTTATCACATTGAAATGCTTTCTGGTTACAAGTAATCACAAACAGTCAAGGAGGATGAGATGGGCAGGGTATGTAGCATGAATGGGAGAGCAGACCAAGACGTAGGTGGGTGAACAATATTAAAATTGATCTTAGAGAAATAAGATGGGATGGTATGGGTTGGAGTGATCTGGTTCAGGATAGAGACCAGTGGAGGGCTCTTGTGAAGAGGATAATGAACCTTCTGGTTCCACAAAATGCTGAGAATTTCTTGAGTAGTTGCATAACTGGAGGCTTCTCAAGAAGGGCTCAGCTCCGTGAGTGAGTGATTACTGTCTGCAAGTATCGCTTTCACTACAAAACAAGTTTCTTCTCTTCTGTAACAGGAATGAGAGTAGCTGCCTGGAGGAACGACAGCGAAGTGAACCCAGAAGAACTGGGTCTGTATCTGGAAGGCGACATTAAGACAAGTAACTCGCGCAATGGACTCACAGCTGAGACCACGCGCTGGCCTGGAGGAGTTATCCCTTACGAGATAGGAGGCTACTTCAGTGAGTGTCTCTAACTTATAACCAATAGAAGGAGTGACAAAACTCACTGCAATTTGGAGCCACATGTGATAATATTCAGAAGTTCGTGAGTCGCAAACTTTGATTGAATAACATGGGTGTTCAGGTATATCCTTTCCACACAGCAGACATGTTTAATCCCGTTGCAAGAAAGTGACTGACTAATGTTCTTTTCTGTGATCCGAACTAACAGTTTAAAATAGCCTGATGTGGATCGCGAGCCACGGTTTTTCTTACAGCTCCGAAAGGCAGGATGCGTGAAAGAATTATGGACTGTAATGGACGTGGAAAGATAGGTAGTGACATATTGTAATAATTTGTCCATTTTTTTTGGACTGATCGAAGAAAATCACGAATTACTTCAGTACAGATAGTCGAGATTAGATCCCGGGACCTCCCGAAAACTAAACAGGAATTATAGTCACTCGATAGTGACTCCATGTTATGATTGATACATAGCGCCTGTTTATGAGGTAGTATCACTTATCGTTTATATTTCTGTCGCTGTTCTAATTAGAATGGACAACGATAATTGTATTTTAATTACGAAATAGAAACGTCGTTTATTATTGGAATTGATACAGAGAGGTCTCAAGTGCATAACTTTGGAATTAACCGATCTAAGAGCAAAAGGAAAGGCGGTGACCTCATCGGTTAGTGTAACGGTAAAGCCAAGCTGCTCGTGAGTTTGATCAATTAACACTATGACATGAATACTTGAGGGGGGGATGTGTATATAGAGTTATGTATTTTCAACCTCGGCGGTAGATGCAAGTGAGCGATCAGCTTCACTCCCCCGGGAAAGAGGCCGCTATTAGATAGGAGGTTGGGTGGGGCCCAGAGCCGGTCTCGATGCTGTGGAGAACAAAAAATCTCTTGCCATTATCAGGAGTTAAACCACGATTCCTCGGCCGTACAGCCCATAGCTAACGGTTAGTGCACTAGTCTAATAACCAAAACCATTCCTTGTTCAATTCCAACCATTGCCAATAACGCTAAAATAATACGTAACAGAAAATTATGTCGGTTTTTACATGAAGACTGGAGAAGGACCGGCTTCCGAAGCCTATCCTTAAATGATTGACACAATTTTAATTTGTTTACCAAGGTAAGTATTACAGCTATACAAACTAGTGCCATTTGAATGACGAACTCTGAAAGTTTTACATACTCTATAGACGCTCAGTGTCGTGACCCCACAAATGTCCACTCACACGAGGACGGCCACTGCTTTTCTTCTTGCAAATGCATCCCTGGTTTTCTCAAAGTTGTCAGAACACCTCTGTATCGATGCTTGAGGAGGTGGATGCGTACGAAACCGTTTTCTGAAAGTCCGCTGAACGCTGGTGAAGGAATTTGTTTTCGTGTACTCAGTCACCCAAAAGATCTTCTCTATGGGATAATTCATTTCTGAAAACTGCGGAGCCTGGGGGTAAAGATAGGTAATATGGAGATATACCGCCAATTCTGAAATCTCTGATAATTTGACTTTCTGCTGATACCGATTATATATATGGATATGCTTTTTAGTTCCCTCGTATTTATTCCCGAAAATGTTTCAACATATACGGACACTCTGTATGTAACACAAGCCTACCCCAGACAATAGTCAGTGCCGAGTATAACGTGAGGTAACACGCCAATCTTCATTCTGTCTGCAAGGTAACGCTGACTTGGCGATGATCAATAAAGCGATGGAGGAGTACCGCAAGAAAACATGCATCCGATTCGTACCGCGACAACGCGACCACAGGGACTACCTGTTCATCACGAGTGAACGGACTGGCTGCTGGTCCTCAGTGGGGCGCATCGGGGGCCGTCAGGAATTGAATCTGCAGAGCCCCGGCTGCCTGACCACTCTGGGAACCCCAGTTCATGAGCTCATGCACGCTGTGGGCTTTCTGCACGAACAAAATCGCTATGAAAGAGACAAATACGTCACCATCCATTGGGAGAACATCCAGCCAGGTACAGTACAACTGAGGCTACAGGCAACTTTCTGAAAACGCACCCACTCACTAATGGGAATTATGATTAACAGTGAATTTCACTTTTCTTGTTAATACGCTGGAAGAAATTTCCTCTTCAA
This sequence comes from Cryptotermes secundus, assembly GCF_002891405.2. Taxonomy (NCBI): domain Eukaryota; kingdom Metazoa; phylum Arthropoda; class Insecta; order Blattodea; family Kalotermitidae; genus Cryptotermes; species Cryptotermes secundus. The sequence continues at coordinate 1,227,641 of NW_019735468.1, read as the reverse complement.
TCAGCGTTCGTGACCTGCGCAAAGATATTATTCTACTACATACTGCACACTATAAAAAGAAGTTCCGGGAAGAACTAATCGCATACTTTCCTCTCATAAGACACGGACCGTACAGAAAACGACGTATCCAAAAATAATTCTATTGTTGCGTGTGTAGTCATTGCCGCGGTAATGTGTTTACGGAGCCGATGCTTCGCAACGGTAAGAGGGACACACATTATTTACGAAGATCGAGCAGTGCTTTACTGTATTATTACAAGAAGTTCTGGGAAGAACTAATAGCCTACTTCTTTTTGATACGAGAGGGACCGCATAGAAAAGGATGCCTCCTACAATTCTTCGCTCCCGCTTGAGTATCTTTACCGAGTTGTTACCTAGCAACAATAAGGGGATACGCAGAGACACATGCTCATTTTTTGATAAGACAATGACCGCATAGAAAGTTGCGCGTCCATCACTTCTTCCATTGTTGCATGTGTGCTCGTTGTCGCGGGAACGTACTTACCGAGCCGTTGCCTAGCACCGAAAGGAAGGATATACCTAACAGAACTGTTTCCTTCCAGCAATATGAGGGATACACATAGAGACACACAGACTAACGGGAGGGATTTAAGCCGTTGAGATGGGTTCAGGTGCCATGATATACATATCAGGTTTCATAAAGGTTGGTTCAGGTATCCAGAGTTATCGGGAGGAGGCTTATACACAGAAGCACAGACAGCATGGTGATCGCATAAGCCAGCTTTTATTTTTACAAGATAAACAAAGTAGGCTGAAAAGATAATTGCAGGTGTTTACCGAAATTTCGCAGGAATATACTGTCTCCATCTTCATAGTCAAGAAGTAAGCCTAAGAAATGAGCAAGGAAACTTAGTGCTTATTCACTCACTTTGCCTCGAAACGTAGCTAAACCTCTATAAGAGTTTACACTTCAAGTGTTCCATAAATAATATAAAAAATAACGACACAAAATTTCGGGACCCCGTTTTCACTAGGATATTTTGCCTCCGAAATTTGAAGCCATCAGGTTCGTCTTGCTGATGATAGGAGACTCAAAAGCTGTAACGACGTATGAGTTCAACCTGAATTCTTGCAGCTCGTACCATGTTTCAAGGAACGCAGGTACCTCCCTCAGGTGCTTCCAGGAACTAGTTGACGGACTGTCTCACATGAACACCACAACAAAACCTCATCATCAGTATCGAATTATAAAGCATATATGTTATGTCTGTTCTTAAGCCATTAAGGCGTAACGGGACAGTGGCCGTTATGCTCCACGAACTAGATTGAGGTGAGTACTCAGCTTCACGCTTCAGCCGCTTTACCTCTGTACTCGTTGCACAGGCCACGGAGTCAGTGTGGCCGTGGTAGCAAATAGAACACTTCCTTGCCTTTCCGGGAATCTAAACCCGGTCGTAAGGAAAGAAACAAAGCAGCGCACAGCCTAAAGGGGCCTTCACTGCCCTGAATATCATATGAGGGTACAGACTGCCTGTGTCTGTTACAGGCCGTCAGAATAACTTCGAGAAGGCCAAAAAGGGTGTGGCAGATGGGCAAGGCGTAGACTACGACTACAGGAGCGTCATGCACTACTCCGCTGGGGCTTTCTCCAAGAACAGCAGACCCACCATAGTGCCCAAAGTACGGTAACGGTTATAGTGACAAGAGAAATTAAAAGTAGTCTTAGTTATGTCCTTGTATGTTATTGTGTTTATGTTCACGAAGAAGTTCGTAACTCGTGTACATAGCTCCGATTTCTACCGTTGAAAATACAGAATTTCTAGGCTTTCAGGTTCTCACAGCAGTGGGCATGAAGCGTCAGTCTCCTGGCTATGACGCCATGGAAATATTTCGAAGTCAGAGCCTGCTTACTGCCTGCTTTATGCTGGTTTCTTGCTTGGCTTATTGAGGGGATATATTCCTCCGAAAAGCTGGTTTACTTTCAGTGGGCTACACGGCGATATATCTCAGACGATAGGACTCTTCAATACAGAATTTGTTTGCTAAAATTGGCGCATTATATTCCTCTTAATTCTGAGACGAAAACCGTTGCCTGTTACAGATCTCTGGTGTTGAAGTTGGCCAGAGGAAGGGTTTCAGTCGTGGGGATGTACAGAAGATTCGTCACATGTACAAGTGTTCACAGCGTCGTCCAGGCGCTTGAAATGCAAGCAGGTATTTTCAGCTATTGCTGCAAATCTCATGTTAACAGAACCCTGGGCAAACTACATTGTAAACAAGTTACATGTATTGTACTACAACAGCGCGATATGAGTTTACATGTTCCACAACTATACTATGAGAGAAATCATGTGCCGTTTTTAGTACCAGGCTCTTTACATTATTTCTTATGTTCGGGATACATGTCAGTTTAAACTAATATCATCAGATGTGTTCTGATATTGTTGGCTAAAATAGCGACATGAGTATTATTCCTGATGTATGCATTTTTCTACTAGATTATAACATGAGTGTGTCTTCTGCTCGCTGATTAATGATAAGCTAATCATTTTTAAAGCAATGGACATTTACACTTATCAACTACAAAGGTGAAGTTGTTATGTGATGCGGTGTATTTTGGATAACAAATGTTCATAATTACTATATATGTTTGTTTAATAATTTATTTATTATTAATTTATTATATGTTTAAATATATTAATTTTTACATTTAGTATGTAATGACCATCGGTACTTTACATCAACAAACAAGTTTCATCTTATTTGTAATAATAATTATGTCATCTCACAATTGTGTTATATCTCTATACAAAGGACGATACACCAGTCAGTGTATTCTGTAAAAGGAGGAACTGTCTTCTTCTGCAAACTGCAATAATAGCAAACAATATACGTTATGTTTGATTTGAAATGTATAATTCACTGAAAAGATATTTGGAACTGTATAGCGAAACAGAGTGTGCAAAATTGTCAGTAAATCATGATTATCATTTCCTTCTTACCTCTGTAGTTTCATCCCAGAAACACTCAGTAAATCTGAAGGCTCTCTCACACCTGTTCGAAGAATCTGGGAACAAGTGAATCCGTTTTATAAATATCTCATTTCATCATGAAGTCATCGACATCAAGAATTAAAAGCATTTCTCAGTCATGGCAAAACTATGAATACGGGCGGTTCTAAGCAAGGAAATCGCTCAGAAAGTGTCTAATATTTATGTCGATGGCTGTACCTGGGGACGGAGGTGTGGAAAAGTGGAACTCACCAACAGAGGAACACTTTAAAATGATCCAGTCAGCGGTGAGGTCATCAAGCCTCGTCACTTCCAGGGAGCTCTTCATGTTGCGCAGAAGAAATCCTCCGTCCTCGTCCATCTGTCAGTAAATGGGAAAACACTTTCCATATTCCTGTATATATATTTATAAATGTATATTTGCCCATCAAACGTTATGGTCGAATGGGTAACATTCCAGATATTCTGGATGTAATAATTGGTTCGCGGACCGGCTATCCTGAATGTGCAGTTTTCCTCAAAATCTCCCGGTAAATTCCGTGGCAATGTCTATATCAAACTAGGCTTCTGGCGGTTTCTTCTACGTCTTTCCAATAATTCACTAAACATTCTACTATCCTAATCTGCGCTCAACTTTCGGTAGGTTATTCAGCAACGTTCTCAGTATCGAGGCTGTAGAATGTCCGGTAATAAAATGATTAATGAATGATGAATTTGAAGGAATTTGGAATGAAGCGGTCGTGGTCTATTCGGGGTACTGTCCTGGCGGGTCAGAGGGAAACAATGAAAACCGTCAGACAGAACAGTCGGTGTCTAAGTCCAGATTCGAACGGAGCATCTCGTGAATACAAGTTTAAAGGGTTACAGCTATATCAGCCTGCTCCAGAACGTGGTTAAATAAAATGAGTACAAATAATATACAATGATTGCTAGAACTGTACAGCTCTTTCGCTGTTTGCAAATGTTCACTGCGTAAATCTATCGTTACATGGCGCCAGGACAGCAAGCTGTAGGACAGATGAACCGAGGAGCATCAATTTCAAACTCACATTCATATCTCCCTCGATGACATGGAATAAGAACAGCTGAAGCAGCTTTTACTTACGGCCGTGACATAGCTCAATCGGTTAGCCGCCGGCTTCCAACAACGGCAGCCCGTGTTCGAACCCAGATCAGGTCATGTGATATTTGTGGTGGACAAAGTGGCTCTGGGGCAGGTTTTCTCCTAGTACTTCGATTTCCCCTTCCAATTCTCATTGCACCGACTGCTCCACACTCACCATCTCTCATGCGGGGCTGGTACAATAGGCCAGTTAGTGGCCGCCGTACCAAGTGGACTCAATCTCGCCCCACCCCAGGGAACTAAACTAAAAACTAAAACTAACTTTTAATTATCTAGAGAATTCAAAGTAATTCATAAATGGGAACATACACAGTGTGTCCAGGTTCTGTTAGGACTGTGTTCATTAAAAATATAAAACGTGAATTATTTTCAAAATTTCACTATTTTCATTCCAAATAATCTCCTTGTGAATCAATACATAGCTGGAATCGATTGAAAAGTTTTCTAAAACAGTCACTGTACTCCTTTTGTGGAATCGCATTTAAAACTGCGGTACATTCCCTTTGGATGTCCTGGATGGTGTCGTGACGCTCTCCTTTCATCGCCAACTTAACTTTTGGGAACAACCAGAAATCTGCTGGAGCCAAATCTGGCGAATATGGAGGATGATCAAGGACTGAGATCCCTTTTCTGGCCAAAGAATCGTGCACGATTTTCGAATTGTGGGGTGGGGCATTCTCGTGGAGGAGTGACCAGGAACCTTGTTCTCGATATTCAGGTCGAATTCAAAGAATTCTCGCCCACAAACGATTGAGGACTCCGAGATAATCAGAATTCACTGTTTGACCTTCTGGAAGAAATTCCTTGTGAATGATTTCTTTGGAATCGAAGAAAACGGTTAGCAGTGTCTCTACTCGACTCTTTTGCATGCGCACTTTCTTTGGTTTCGGCTTCTTTGGGCTCAACCACGCTGCTCTCTGCCGCTTTGTGGGAGGCTCATATTTAAAACACCATGTCTTGTCACTAGTAACAATCGATTTTGTAAATTTTGTATCACTTTGGGCCGACCGTAACATGTCTTTGCAGTGTTCCACTCTGGCATGTTTTCATCGTCTGACAGCGCGTGCCTTACAAACTGCGCACAGACCTTCCGTTTACCCTAATCCTCGGTCAAAATTTGATGCACAGTACTTTTTGGTATTCCCAAAAGCTCCTCGATGAGTCTTGCAGAAACAAATCTGTCTGATGCAAGGATTTCGGTCACTTTTTTCACATTTTCTTCAGTGCGACTTGTTCTCGGCTTTGACGCACGTGGAGCGTCTTCAATGTCCTCCCTGCCGTCACGAAATACAGCATACCATCGAAAAATGTTCGAGCGACTCAAACAGTCACTACCGTACACACTTTTCATCATTTCGTAAGCTTCTCCGGCTGTTTTTCCTAACTTCAAACAAAATTTGATGTTGGCTCTGTTCAACCGCCATTTTCCGACGAGCGTCAGAACAGTACTGTTATATTCAAGGTCAGAACACATGATGCAGCCATACTTGCGCTTTGAAATTATAGGCAGCAACAGCTGAAACTTCAAGAATCTTAACGCCACATCTCGCCAATAGATGGCATTGCAGGGCAAAATTTAAATAAAATGAGTCCTAACGGATCCTGAACACACCGTGTATATCTCGTAAGAAACCCTTCTCACACTTGTAACAGTAATAAATACTCATGTCACTCACCCAGTTGTACTTGTTGTAGAGACAATACAGGAAACATTTGAAGCTGTCGGCGTTGTCCACAGCGGCCAGATTTCTGTTAATCAGTACTAAGTTCATAGACTCTACAAAAATGACAAAAATACACGTGTGATTAAACCCGAAATATGTGGTGAGAAGCTGACCTACTTATGTGACCTACAGCCTTGTCTTTTGAATATTGACAGGCGTTCGAAAATCATCACTCACCAAGACTTATTGGTGAGGTTGTGTTACAGAATCGGATCACAGCCAGGTCGTTGTTCGGATCGGAAGATGTCGGCGTCGCGGAGAAAATGGTCTTTCCCTGTCAATAGGACATGTCTGTATTACACATTACAATTAGAAACATCGGTGCTAAGAACAAAATATAGACATTTGTTTTATTTTTACGCTATACAACATCATATGCTGGGAAAGCGACTGGCTACGGGCTGGACAACCGATGGGTCCGAGTTCGAATTTGGTTGTATCTGGTATAATTTGTTGGGTCCAGAATAGAATGAGTTGGATATCCTGACCTCTTTCGGTTAATTTTGATGCATGTTCCTACCATGTGCTTCTTTCTCTTTCACTCCTACTTGTTTCCAGATACAGAAATGTGATGTGTGTAGACCCGATTGCTGTTTAATGATGAACACTCTCGTCAAATTACTGCCACATTCTGAAATTTACATAATATGTATTTTCAGAATTTATATATCATACATGGACGTCAACTTGACAGGGTGAGCCATATACATATCTCCCCACCTTTTGATTTTTTCAAAGAAATTGGAACTGAAAAAATAAGGAAATGTACCAAATATTAAAAGGAGTTAAAATTATTGACATATCCTGAATAAGATTTGAGGCTTTCACGGCGGTGACTATGAAAAAAGCAGTCTACTTAAATGCAAGTTTTTTGTAGATTTTATGGCTGCCCCACTGAAAAACTGGCTAAACGACCCTTGAAAGGATCCCGATCTTTATTGTGTGTCCCGTAAACCACTCGAAAGAATTTTATTAAAATTCGACATGGGAGACTTTAAATACTAAGAATTTCATAATTTAGATTTCTTAGTGCGGTTAATAAATTTCATAAAACGCCCTTCATTATTTCGTGTAATAAATTTTTAGTGCAATATTTTCAGCTTTGTTTGTTATGTTTTACAAGTGATGTTTAGAAACAGCTATGATTAAATATCATGAGGTAAAACTCCGTGGTTTTAGTCCGAAAGCGAACTATACCCACCGAGCTACCGCCGCTTGTCGGCGAAGTTAGTGCCCACTTCAGCGGATAGAGAGCGTCGCGTGGTCAGCGCAACGAATCCCCACAGTCGTTAATTTCGGTTTTCTAGACCGGAGCCGCTATTTCCTTGACACAGCTCCTCAATTTTCCTCACGAGGCTGAGTGGACCCCGTTCCAGACCCACTACTTCTCAGAAAATCTGGTAGCCCCGGGAATCGAACCAACCCGGACCTCTGGATGTGTAGCCAGGAAGTCTGTCCACTAGGCCACAGATGGACGTAGTTCTATGAGAATAAAATATTAACTTTGCATTAAAAACAAGACGATAATACCACCAAATAGCTGATGCTGCTATGAAGTCCTTTATTTCTGTCCAATCAAGCCGCACTTTTGGTATTCCCACTCTTGTACAAAGCCTATACAGCTACTTGCCTAATTGAAAGTTCTGTGCGTGACTTTATATACATATTAAGATTGACATACCTGTTCAAGAATAATTATGTGTCGACCTACTTACATTGGCCACTCGTAGAGTAATGAAGAAAGCAAAGTACATAAACCGCGACATGTTGGAACCCCCTGCAACTGAAAGAAGTCCCGTACATGAACCACACATTTATATATATATATATATGATGTCACAGGAAGAAAATAATCTGAATGGAGTTATACCAAATTATTCACATAAACGACTAGATAAGTAATATAAAATAAATATAATTTTAAATATGAAAAGTTCATTTACGTTTTATAATTGGAGTTGACCATTATTTGCTGACAAAACAAGCTGATTATTGCTAGCTGCTCTATAATTGTAGAGGCAGAATCGTCTTATCAGCAGCTTCATGAAAATTACTGGCCGGAAAAGATAACAAGCCGGAACAAAGGGATATGATCACTTTTTTGAGAAAGCACTGGGCTGTTGAACCTCAAAGTTTTTCTTTTTGCTGAAGCCTATACGAATTACAGAGTCGAACAAAATTAAATCTATTTTATAACATTCTGAAGAATGAAATTTGAATGTAAGACCAAACCTCCCTACTCAGTTTTACTTATCTAAGTTTCGAAAATTAGGTCACACGTAAATAATTATTTGAAATAGATGTGAAAGGAAGAAGCCATTGCCTAATTTAGAGTTAGTGTCTCTATACTCGTCTGGTGGGACTGAGAGAAACCACGAGAAACGTTAAGTTCCTGTTTGCGTTTTTGTGCTGCTCTCTCCTTACATGCTCAGTGATAAAGTAATTGTTAACAAGTGCTTTGTCATTCTTTTCATCAATTTGGAAGGGTGTAATAATAAAAGCGATCGATTCTTGGATTATTTAACAACGCCTTTCAACTGAACATGCTATATACCGTCTAGAGGTGGGATGATTATAAATAATGAATGAGGAAGGCACTGGAAAAATTATTATGACCCATTCGAAGGTACTGTCTGGAAATTTCTGTCGAAAACGATACAAATGACGTACAATCCTTGTCAAGATACCCAGCTTCCGGGGCGATATTTTAAAGGACAACTTTCGAATATGAAGTTAAAATTCTAACCACTCAGCCAAGGGTGTCGGTGAGAATTAAAATTGTGTGATGGTTAAATTAGTTACTTTTTAAAAACAACAAGTTTAATCATTTTATTTTATATCTTTTGGGGAGAGTTACCCCTGAAGTCAGAGAGAGCGCTGTGTACGGCATTTTACATAACTAAAAATGTTATTAGGTTGGCTGCAGGGAGTATAGGAACACGTTACAGGAGAATGAAGAAAATCACATAAGGAGAAGGTTTATAATTTATGCTCTTCATCTGATAAATTTAGGGCGATTAAATGCCGATGAATCAAATAGGTGAAGCATGTAATACGTTATAAGGAATTATAAATTCATACAAATTTTGGTCTGTCAACCTAAAAGGTAGAAGAAGCACATTGGAGACTTGGGCATAGAAAATATGAATATTGGTCTCAGGGAAATAGGGTATGAACTGGCTCAGAAGTTTGGGAAGATTCTGTAAATACAGTAACAGATCTTCGGAATTTATGTTAAAGTGCCCTTTATCTAGTTTGGNTTCATCTACCGGAGGCACTGGAAACTACTTGGGCGGGAAACTTTGCCTAATTTTGCTCAGAGGTCTCCTAGAGACATGAAGAATCGGCCATAATAAAGTCATTAGTTTGGGCTTCTGACGACGATCAATAAAACACCAGCCCTGAATATACATAATTTAATTCAAAAAAAGAAAACATAATGTGATTCAATTCAAGATCTCAATTTTAAAAGTGTGTTTATTTTTCATTATTGGGATGACAGAATAATAAAACTAAATTACATATTAAGGGCCCTTCATGTAGTAATACTGAGATAATTTCTCTTGTCGGACTGTGCAGAAGTGAAGTGTTCGTTCGTTGGTTGATACACTAGTTCCCCATTGTTGATTTCAGTTCCTGTTAATAATAAATTATTTTAGCGATTGAAATAAAACAACAGGTCTAACGGGTTTAAAGTATATACACACTGGTCCTTTTATTTGTAAAGCTTATCGTACATACATAATTAATATTTGATTATTGAAAATATTAATATTTCCTGTCGTAACCATAGCAATCTGAGTGACAATAATTTTTCGAGTGTAGTTGATTGGGCTCGTCATAGTATTATTTTAGAGCCTAGAACTTTTAAAATTAAATTCACAAAACATTTACAGATCACTATTTATTAACACTAACCCAGCTTAAAAAATAATTTTGAGACAACACCAAATTTGTTTGTACTGTACTTTCTGAAACGTTTTCTTCAAGATAATATGTACAAATTTATTTGCTCCAATTATACCGATTGAATCATTTTCGACTTGCACAATAGGATGTATATGTGCTGTGAAAACTTAAAATAACTGTTACATTACATTCTCAAAATTTATGAATTCAAAAGGAGGAAATACTCTTAAATTGTAGAGAAATGGTGTCGTATGTAATATGATCCACAATAAAATGTGAGTTCATGTTATAAAAATTAAATCACGATTAATTTGTTTCAAATTTGTCAACAAATTACCGCTTTTGTAAGTTTCCGGACATTATACATTACCATACCAAAATGTGCTAATTTCAAAACAACATTCTTGGACTCCTAGTGTCTTCAGTTTGAACTATTCCATTATAAACGTGATTAAATTTGAGAGAAACTCGCAGCCTGACACATCTCACAGCTCTTCAGTTCTAGATGCATATTCTGTGCTCTTGGAGAATGCGTTAGGCATCATGAAGGATACCAGTTACAAACCTATGATAATAGAATAAAAGTCTGTAGCAATGATCATTATAATAGGTTAATTTGGCAAGAGCGTCTGCAACCATAATAAATTCAGACTGGTGCAATTCTTTGCTTTAAGTAAATCAACCTCAACTTCAGAAAAAGAAAGGCAACAGCGTGTCATGAACCCTTCATATCAAAAGGATAATTTTGAAAGTAGTGACATATTTCGATACCGTCTAAGGATTCCACCCTACATATGTATACCACAACTTAACGATAAAATATCCCCGTGCTACGGCACCACGACTGCAATATGTATGGGGGTCGACACTGAGATCCACGCATTCTCTAATTCGGCAGGTCCTGAGGTAAATGGGTTATATTAGACTCCAAATGTTTCACCTCCGGCAAGAGCCACCTGTATCCAATGGGAAAATTTCTGGTAACTAAACTATTGTCTGTTTGAAGAAAGCCTCGGCTGAGACCGCGCCATAGCTCAAGCGGTTAGCCGCTGGCTTTCCACTGCGGCGGCCCGGGTTCGAGCCCATGTCAGGTCATGTGGGATTTGTGGTGGGCAATAAATGACATTTGGGGCAGGTTTCTTTCGAGTTTTTCGGCTTCCCCTGCCAATCTTCATTCCACCAATTGAATCACCATCATCTATCATCTGAGGATGCTACAATAGACCAGCAGTGGCTGCAGTACCAAGTGGACTCAGTCTCACCCCATTAAGAATAATAATAAAGAAATAAAATAAAAGCCTTGGTTGAAATATTGGACTTTGCTGTGGGTATTAACAATACACAGCATTTCATAGAACTTTCATACCAACACTGCATATCTGCTAACATTCAAAAGGAAAGCAGTCTCACCACTAAGTCACCCATTTTGGCATGGTAATGCATGTCTGAGGTTGTCACCCTGAAAAGGCGGACGCGATCACCTCCCGGATTTGGTTCAGGATGTTGAGAACAGTGAGCACCGTCTGACCCATGTCACGCAGGAAGCCGGTAATCGCATCCCGGATGGTGCTGTCGCCATCTCCTTCTGCGTCCGCTTCCTCCAGCCGCCCGAACATCTCCGGCTGTGGAGCATCAGTACTTGTCTTCATCTCTCTCATCGGTTAACGTGCTTGAGTCTCCGCACTTCAGTATCTTCTGACAAACAGATCGTTCCACGCTACATTCGGCAGAGAGTGGTACTCAAACTGTCCTGCTAACTTAGCAGAGCGTTCGAGCGAAGCATTTGTCCTCTAAGCCTGATAGGTTGATCTCAATTTGGTTGATTCTATCCGTCACATTTTAAACAGAATATGTTCCTGAGTACAAACAAATTTGGTAAACACGTCAAAAACTGAACTGGCACTAAAATTCCACAGTGCTGTTTCACATTCTCTTACTTGGAGGAAAAATGTCAACCTTTTGTTCTACGTAGGAAGAGGGTTTTCACGAAATTATTTGGACCCAGTCTTGAAATTCACCGTGTCAAAGGCATCTAACTATACAGAATTTTATCTTAACGTTGCTTAAGAATGCATACAAAACTATATTCTTGCCTGTGGCTCTGTATGGGTGTGAAATCTGGTCTCTGACTTTAAGGGAGGAACATAAACCGAGGGTGTTTGAGAACATAGTGCTGAGGAAAATATTTGGGCAAAAGAGATGAAGTGACAGAATGCTGGAGAAAACTTCATAATGAGGAGCTTCATAATTTGTACTCTTCTCCAAGTATAATTAGAATGATCAAGTCAAGGAGGATGAGATGGACAGGGCATGTAGTATGAATGGGGAGAAGAGGAATTTATATGGAATATTGTTGGGAAAGCCAGAAGGAAAGAACCACTGGGAAGACCAAGACGTAAATGGGGGCACAATATTGAAATATATCTTCGGGGGATAGGATGAGATGGTATGGATTAGATTGATCTGGCTCAGGATAGGGACCAGTAGATGGCTCTTGTGAACACGGCAACGAACCTTCGGGTTCTACAGAATGCTGGTAAATTCTTGAGTAGCTGCACAATTGGCAGCTTCTCAAGAAGGGCCCAGATGCATGAGGAGCTTCATAGGAATTAAGAGTGGTGTCTGCCTTATACATACCCTTCCCCCCCCCCCACTGTAAACAGGTTACCCGCTGTGTATGTAGGCAGCTGGTATGAGTTTGTATGAGGACATAGAGGCTATCAAAAACTAAGAGGCTTATAGGCTATCAAAAACTAAAAGGCTTATAGGCGCCGTAGCTCGGCTTCTTACCACAGTGACCCAGGTTCATTTCCATGGTAATCCATGCTGGATCGTTGTGGATAAGGCGGAAAAGGGACAGTTATTTCACCTATCAATTATAATTCCACCAATATTCCATCATTATCTAACACCAGAGACTGGTACAATAGGCACATCTGAGTCCGCAGTACAAAGAGACTCAGTTTTACCCACTCTTAAGAATTAAGCCTACATGTTCGTATCTCGTCGCCTGAATTCAGGACAAAGCCATAACATAAAGGTGGTTAATTAATCCTTCGAAAATGAGGCAAAGTACAAATATCTGAGAAAGATACACAAATATATAAATTGGAATAATAAAGAAAATAAGAGCAGGTTCAATTCCTAGCACTACATTTATAACCATTTGTCTTCCGGTAAGCTATCTAAGTTATAAATATTAACATACACAGCGTTGCATTTTAGCGTCCTGTTGCACTGATTTGCATCCATGATATGTATACAGTTGCCGTCTTGTAGTGCACTCAATTTCACCTGTTACTTCACGACATGTTTCGGCAACATGGTGCCATCATCAGGTGCCCTAATTACGCTAATGTATTTCATTGCTTGCCTTTATGCTACAACACTCGCAGCTAAGAAGGGAACACACATCACAAGACACGGTTTACACAGAATATAAGAAAAACGGCCCCCATAGTGGAAGAACCACACACAAGTTTTAATTATGACACATAAGATGAATAATCTTAACAAGTTTTAGTGTGTGTTAATTTATTATAGTTGACTAATACGCACTTTTTAAATACTTTTTAAATAATTTTATAAAGGCAAGCAATGAAATATATTAGCGTAATTAGGGTACCTGATGATGGCACTATGTTGCTGCAACATGTCGTGAAGTAACAGGTGAAATTGAGTGCACTACAAGCCGGCAACTGTATACATATCATGGATTAACATACACATACAGAGTCAAAATTTTGTCTGATGTTTTTATGTGAATGAAAGCGACATATCAAAATAACGAAAGAGCATAGAGTGGGGAATTTGAGAACGGACTGCTGAGGTGAATATTTGGATATAAGAGGAAGGAAGCAGCGGGAATATGGATATGATTTTATACTGAGGAACTTCATAATATGTACTCTTCGCCAGGTATTATTAGGATGGTAAAAATAAAGGAGAAATACGGGGAAGTAACACGCATGAAAGGGATGAGAATTGCATAGAGAATTTTGGTGTGAAAATCTAAAGCAAAAAGTCTGCTTGGAATATGAATTCTTAGATTGGGATGGAAATGTGCTGAAACGGACTGGAATGCAATTAGGCGTGGGTTTGTTTCCCCGACTCTGGACAGGGCGAGGAAATTCTGGCATTGCTGAGCTACTGTTCGCTTCTCAAAAAGGACTTCGGTCCATTGAGTTAATTAGTAAATTGACCCATAAAACCAAGCATTATTACAAATATATATTTGCATACACATTATAAGCATAAAAGAGGATATAGTGGTTCTAGTGCTTCATCAAGCATCATCTCGAATACTTATGGGAGTGTTATGGGACAGCGCCATTCATCCTTAACCTCTGTACTAGACGGACATGAGTAGCCAGCTTCAAGTTCCGATTACTTTAACCCGAGGGGAGAGAACCTCAGAACAGAACATCAAAACTCCCAACTTTCAACATATTCTGAACCATTTCCTTCTAAGCAGAGACTAAAACACGCCTTACATATATCCATACAAAAAGACAACTTTCGGCAATAGTTGGCCACTTTCTCTTACTACAAAATATTGAAATCGGGGTTTTAAGGGACTAGTAAAATTTGGATATTACTTTTAGGGCTGTGGGAGCTTCACGAAGCAATCAATGAGGTACGAGAAGAATGGAAAGGCTGGTCCACATTGAGAATTCTGGGAGATGTAAAGAATGATTTAGGAGAGCAAAAAGCAAACACTAACAATGGACATCTGTCGTGAAGGAGGCACAACAGAGCGAGGGGTGAGTAAAATATGTCATGTATTTCTACAGCAATGTGCATGAAAATGCGATCAAGACAATCTCACCTCTGTCATGAGGCACTTGGAGAACCGGTAAGCCCTCTCGCACTGGCACGTGACGTCAGCTGCAAAAATGGCGGAACGTTGTCATTTAGTTACATACAGACACATATAGCTAAAAGCACAGATGAGCAAGGCGTCACAGAGAGATGATGATGATAATAAAAATTACAATAATCATGATGACTATAAAAGGAATAACTATTGNCCGAAACGTCGGTTAACACCACATATACACGGTGCCAAATCCCAGAAGACTGCTTTCTTATTGTGAAGTAAATCTGATTGAGTTGGTTCAGAACCGTGTCTTGTGGTTCGTTTCTCTTTTGCGAGTATTAAATCTGCCAGTTCCAGTATCAGACTCAGCTGAATACAGATGTGGTCATAAGCAGTTTAGTTCTAAAATATAAGTGATTTGTAAAGGAATTTAGATAGTTTCATATCTAAAATTATGAAATGAAATGGTAAAAACGTAAAGATGTCTCTCTTCCTAATTAAGTACCACGTGACGAAGACTTATGGAGGGGTAGTGGTATAACTCAATATTGTCTTTGCCTACGAAGTAGAAGAACAAGATTAGTCAATTTCACGTCTTCACTGCTTAACGCTCGGAGAAGCTCGGTCCAGTACGCGCTATATAGAAGACTGGATGAGCCTCATAACAGGTCCAAACCCGGCCCAGATCCGGCGGCAAAGAGAAATCGCCTTGAAATGATAAGTTACGTTATAGGCATATGAGTGAATATGCTATCACACTGTACTCTATAATGATGCAGCCATCTTGCTTTTTTTTTTTTTCAAAATGTCCTTGTTCAAATATCAGTGTAGACTTCGGCCATTCAAGTCGAAGCTTTCTTTTGGTCTGTTCATTTCTTTCAGGAAATACACGGACTGACGGCTTCAATCAGGGCGCAATGGTTTTTCTTCTTACATTCCTATCTCACCCACGCTGCCAGTTTTTCAACGACATTACAGAACACCTGACTTCAGCTACTACTCGTGTTATTTTGAGTGAAACAGATAGAAAAGGCCCGGGATGAACAGTGTTGTACGTGCATGGTATGTGAAACGTAATTTATATTATAAAAACATAAAACAGTTCCGTCCAGTGTGACTGGTGTTTTATATAACCTATAACTGATGTTCTGTACTCAGAACATGAACTGTTGCTTTACTTTAATTTCGTCTTTCTAACGACATCTCACTCGCAATACCAAAAAAAAAGTAAATCTATCGCTGTAACAGCCCATGGAGGCCCATAGAGATGTGAGACGTCGAGGCTCCCACATTTTCTAGAAAACCTGCTCACAGATATCTGTGAGGTTGCCAGCCTTAAGCACTGGCCGCCTTATAACCCCCAGGAAGATTCCTAATACTTAATTCTGTTAGAGACTGAGTCAACACCAGGACCATAGCGTGGCTGAAAGGAGCAGATTAATTGAAAAATACAATGACCCCCATCGGGAATCGAACCCACGAACTTCCTGCTTGTAGCATAGGGCCCCAACCAACTACGCTACCGCGTGTCCCCATATAAACATCNACGTTACCGTGGAGAGGAGGGTGGAGGGGGGTTCTCAGTCGCGCAACATGTTATATTACGTAATATTATGACAAAAAGGCATATGTGGGAGTGGAGATACATTTGTAACTCCAGCACTAAATGGATTCTAGAGGTCAGATTCAAAAATCTGTCTCTTAACCGCCGGGGGTGAAGCCCCCTTGCCCAGAGGATAGGATTCTGGGTGGGTCCCAAATTCAATCTTGACACTATGAATAAAAGAAAAAAATTCCATTCCTCTGTCGGGAAACGAAATCTGGTCATCCAGTCCGTAAACCACTCGCTATACCAACTGAGTTATGCCGGCTCCACATAAGCATAGCAGTTAGTAGAAAACTGTACGTATTTAATATTTGTAAGTTCATGTTGCATGAAGTTCCCAACCCATCCTATTGTGTGCGTGCAAGCCCAGGAAACTTGTGTAAATGTAACGCTACCGAGCCTGCAGCAGATCCGCTCATCTTCAGTTCTGTCTAGAGAGAAAAGAAAACTTAAGAGTCAAAGAAGATGATTCGCCAATTAAGAAAAGTAAGAACTGGAAAAAGCCGATCATAGTGGCTACGCGGTCTAAGGCATGAACTGTCTTCTCTCGCTTGGACTCTGGGGTCGTGGGTTCGACTCAATACATGGATATTTCTTTGTATATGTGTTTATTTTGTTTGTGTTAGGTAGCGGCCTTGCGACGGGCCGATCCCCCGTACAAGGAGCCCTACCGACTGTCTGAGATTAAGAGAAATATAAAATATACTTACCTCGACACCGCAAGGTACAAGAGGAGCAGATTAAGAAAGAAAGAAAGAAAGATAGAAGGAAGTAACGAAACAACTGGATAAAGATAACAGAGTGATCTGAACTCACCATCCTTCGCTATACAAGCATCCACGAACATCTCCCGATCGGCGACCTTGGTGCCCACAGGACCTTCATACTTAGCGAAAGCTTCCTTCAACTTGGCCGAAACCAAAGTTCCGTTAGAGTCCATCTGCAGGAGATCATATGGCAGTTAGCAGCTCATTTCTCTGATACTGAGTGTTAATAAATATTTTAAGTTGATATTTGTGAGCACAGTGGTTGTGGCCACTAAATGCAGAAACGTGTAATCTTACACGTGTAAAATTTAATCCCTTCGTCACTGCCATCCGCCCCCCCCCCAGGTAACAGAAATCCAAGTTTCTCAGAACTTCCTCGAAATAAGTGGCACTACTGCATTACAAACCGTCTTGGGTGCCATGAACTGTACTGTCATACAGTTTACTTAGCATTGACGTGTAACATGTTTAGATAACTACAAATTATGATATGAAAAAGGAAAAGTTTGAACGTATTCTCGATCAGCATGAAACAACCAGAAGTTCTGAGAAAAACTAATCGCTTACTTTTCTTTGATACGACACGGAACGCAGAGAAAATTACGCGCCCGTCAATTATTCTACTGTTGCATATATATTGGTTCCGGCTGTAACATTTTTAACCAAGCCATTGCCTAGCAACGATAAGGGGATCTACATACGGGCACACAGACTGATGGAAGGAATTTATGAAGGAAGCCGTTGAGACGGACTCAGGCGCCACGATGTGCATACAAAGTTTCTTAATGATAGTTCAGGCATTCAAAAGTTGATAGAGGGGGATTCACAGATAGCATGGTGATCTCATAAGCCGGCTTTTTCATTTTTTTTATCAAAATAAGGGAAGTAGGCCAAAAGAATGGGGCTGTGAGACGCGCTGCCTCCAAACCTGAAATGCCCCCGCTGGCCGCTTAGTTCCCGTGTGTTGTAACGCCACCTGAGGCATAGAGAGTGATTCTAAAATACTGTCGGTGAATCCGTGGTGTATAAAAGGAAATCCCGACGATAATTTAGAATCACCCTTATTAAGAAGCCACTTACCAGTCCAGTTTCCACGAACATACAGCGGATGAAGCACTGGAAACAAACAAATTAGGGAGGTATGATAACTTTACACTACAGTAAAGCAAACGCGTAATACTCTATGGGAAGTCTTAACTAGTAGTAGAGATGGGGCCCAACCTAAGTAAGGTATGGGTCCGAAGAAGAAAATTTATTAGATTTGTTTAATCCGTCTTGCAGTGCGTACAATTATCTATCTTCTTCTCTCACTCTCACTACATGTTTCGGCATAAAAATGCCATCTTCAGGTGCTACTCAATTCACGTCAAACTAGTACATTGTNACACACACACATACCCAGCAGACCCAACAGCATAACGCACGCAGTCGCGAGAACAAGACGCAACAGAAACACAATACACACGATAGGGAAGAAGAGCTCCAACAGAGTAGGATGAGCATGACTGGCGTAATAAGATACGACGTAGCGATCGGGAATCCTGAACAGTTTTAATATTTTTACGATTGACATTTGTCAATATATATGATGGACATATATTTTAGTTATTTTAAAGTGAAGACAAGGCATACAATGTACTAGTTTGACGTGAATTGAGTAGCACCTGAAGATGGCATTTTTATGCCGAAACATGTAGTGAGAGTGAGAGAAGAAGATAGATAAGTGTACGCACTGCAAGACGGATTAAACAAATCATGAACTTAAATCAGTGCAACAGGACGCTAAAATATAACATTAACAAATTTATTAGAACTTGAAGAGCCACGCCAAATTTATAAAATCGGAGTGGCCTTCAATGACATGGGCTTTGCGTAAAGTTTCATGAAAATCTTCAAAACTGTTTTCAATGTACGCTTATACAGTAGAGTTTGTTTACCAGTAGTATAACGTAAAACTATCGCTTTCTGATAAACAGCCTAGGGCTTAGTAGAAAACGAAAGTATTCGTGTGCATGGGGTGATACGCAAAGCCTGTCGTGGGTTTGTTCACTGACACATGTCACATGGGTACATAAATTTATGATAACTTATGGAAACATAGAAAGGAAACACGCCAATCATACAATAGTTCAGTTGAAAGCTACGAGGGAGAGGCGACAAATGCGTCACAAACGGAAATGAAACAGCTGTAATGGACGTAATAGGTTTACAATTTGTGTCACTAGGTAGCAGTACAGTCCGGCTTCAGGACAGTCTAGATAGATGGGCCAGATGGGCATTGCTTAGCCATTTTTGTATATACATGAATTTTTCAATAAGAAAGTCTAGGTAGAAGACGTGCATGCGCATGTTTAGAGGCTGCTTTCAGTAGTCAAAATGGTGACCGTCCTTGAAGTGTGTACCACCGAAGAATATCGATTCGTTGTGCGTTTTTATGGGCAAAAAGACTCAGTGTAATGGGTATTCGTGAAAAAAAAAGTTTTCTGTTTACAGTGAAAAATGTTTGTCACCTAAGGCGGGGTTGAAATGGAGGTGCGGAAGTGGCTAAGACAACAGTCAAAATCTTCTACGCTCTAGGTTTCGACGTGCCAGTAAAGAGATATGACAAATGTATCAATGTTGGTGGAGGATATGTCGAGAATTATATGTTTTCTCCAGGTTCTAGAATCACACGTTTTACGTTTTATATCCATTGTGACCTATTTACTGACTCACCCCCGCATGAATACTCTAAAACTGTCTTGCCATATTCCAAAATCTTCAATGTATTCTTCATTTAAGTCTTAATCTCCGATTTGTGAGTATTTAGAAAATCTGTATATTCACAAAATTATATTTTTGTTCTAAAAAACTTCCCGAATTGTTCAGACTGTTTTTTTTTTCGTGGGAGCAGGAGAAATATAACACCCATATTGTAACTAGTTAAAGAACCCAGAATTCTGCGATTAAAAAATAATCCGCAATAAAACAATGAAACTGCACATTTCTTATATCAAGCACATAAAATCAGACCCCTAACTACATGCATGTTTTGACGCTACAAATCCCGTCTACTGACGGAGTTGTGAAATAACCCAACAGAAAGAAAATGCCTGTGTATTACATCAGCATTCTATATGCATCTTGATAAACTTCATAAAAATATAAACAACATACTATAAAGTGTAGTTAAGCCTATTTCTTAAAGTGTACTTATACTCACTTTGGCAGGTCTGAAGTTCTCATCGGAAAAACTACCAGTCGCGTTGAGCTGCTCCAAGAATTCTGTAACGAAAGCAGAATTTACAAAAAAGGAGCAATTTCACTACAACGGTAAGAATATAGGCCTAATACTCGTGTCTTTCATTAAAATTCTTGTTCTTAGTAAAATGATATCACAGAATTCGAATTAATAACGTAGAGAATACCTCAAAATATTCATATTTGAAGATCGCTATCTATAGCACCGATATAATTGTCCCTCGGTAGGCAGGGCTCATGACAGAATCATTATGATAGGTATAAGTAGAATGAAGTACTTGCGTACTACTAAGATGTTATTTGTGACTTCAGTTATGGGGTGCCGTGATTGCAAGCTTTCTGTATAGGACCTGGATTTTAGCCTTTAATTCCTCACGAAAGAGAGAAAAAATGCATAGGACTTCGTCTATACCCTACACTTACTGCAAAATTAAAAAAAAAAAATTGAATTCTCGGACGGGGATCAGCCCACCGCAAGAATCCTGCCTGCGTGGGACAACACAACAGAGAAAACAAGAGGAATACATCTTTACGTTCTGCATCGAGTGAAGAATCTGACCGTAAATATCGAGATATCGAGTCATCTAAGCGAATGATAATTACCTTAAATCAGTTCTGACGAACGGAAAATAGCAGGTGTACTCCCAGTCTATTAAACATAGTAGATGGCTTCTGTACTTTATATCTTACTTACTTACTTACTCATGGAGCTGGGCCCTTCTTGAGGAGCCGCCAATTCTGCAGCTACTCAGGAATGTCCCAGCATTTTATGGAACCCGAAGGTTCATTACCGTGTTCACAAGAGCCCTCCACTGGTCCCTATCCTGAGCCAAATCAATCCAATCCATACCATCCCATCCTATCTCTCTAAGATCCATTCTAATATTGTCCACCCACCTACACCTTGGTCTTCCCTGTGGTCTCTTTCCTTCTGGCTTTCCCACCAATATCCTATATGCATTCCCCGTCTCCCCCATTCGTGCTACATGACCTGCCCACCTCATCCTCCTTGACTTTGTCATTCTAATTATACTTGCAGAAGAGTACAAGTTATGAAGCCCGTCATTATGCAGTTTTCTTCAACCTCCTGTGATTTCATTCTTTGGTCCAAATATTCTCCTCAACACCCTGTTCTCAAACACCCTCAGTCTATGTTCCTCCCTTAATGTCAGAGACCAAGTTTCACACCCATACAGAACCACAGGCAAAATTATAGTTTTGTACATTCTAATTTTTATGTTTTTGGACAACAGACGAGAAGACAAAAGGTTCTGGACTGAATGGTAGCAAGCATTACGCGAGTTCGATCGCCTCTTAATTTCCTCCTGAATAAGGTTTCGATCTGTTATCGTTGTTCCCAAATATCTGAACTGTGCCACATTTTCAAAACATCTTAAATCTTACACGATTTATTTTATAATTTTGATTTATAAGAGTGACCGCGTGTTCTTAGACAGCTCCAACACTAGGATCGCGTGTTCGAATTCTGCACGAGATATGGGCTCTAGCCGGTCACGGTAGTCGGGCGGTCTAAGGCATGCACTGCTTTCGCTCGCTCGGAAGCCGGGATCGTGGGTTAGAATCCCACTCAGGGCATGGACATTTAGTGTATATGTAGAGGTAGAAGCCTTGCGACAAACTGATCACCGGCCCAAGGAGTCTTACCGAATATTTAATATCTACGAGTATTAAACCGAAGTGAAACGCAGAGTTTCATGGAGGTAGGCCAAGGCTCAAATTGGGGCTGTAGCGCCAAAAAGAAAAAATTGGACTACTAGAGAATTAAGCCTAATCTGAAGAGAATATGTGCATAATTAAAAATGACGCCATAAAGATGTATGGGGGTGGAGGTATGGCCCCAGGAATTCTTAACCTCTGCACAAAATTGAGGTGAAGGCTCAGATTCACGCCCCGGCCCCTTTATTCCAGAGACAGAATGGCATAACCCATTGAGCAGGAGGCTGTGTGGTCTTGAGAAGAGATAAATTTCTGCCGCAACCGGGAATGGAACTCCACCTCGCAGACTGACAGATCATACAACTAAAGAAGAAGTATTCAATAAAAATAATGCCGTTAACAAGGAAACCTCTTCTCAGCAGGACTGTAACAATACTCTTTCCTGTTTAGGTCAGGTCCTCCAAGCTTTACACACGGCGCAACCTCTCTCTTCCCCGCAAATGCTGTCACCATTTTCACGTTAATCCTCAGAATATATTAAATATAGCAGATCATAGTGAAGCACAGTTAAGAAACCTAAGAAGCAATTACGACCGTGATGTCTAAACGACATTAAGGGAGGAACATAGACTGAGGGTGTTTGAGAACAGGGTGTTGAGGAGAACATTTGGTTTGAAGAGGGATGAAGTGGCAGGAGGTTGGAGAAAACTGCATAATTAGGAGCTTCATAACTTGTACTCTTCTCCAAGTATAAATAGAATGATCAAGTCAAGGAGGATGATGTGGGCAGGGAATGTAGCACGAATGGAGGAGAAGAGGAATGCATGTAGGATATTGGTGGGAAAACCAGAAAGAAAGAGACTGCTGGGTAGACCAAGGTGTAGGTGGGTGAACAATATTCAAATTGATATTAGAGAGATAGAATGGGATGATATGAATTGGATTGATCTGGCTCAGGATAGGGACCAGTGGAGGGCTCTTGTGAACATGATAATGAACCTTCGGGTTCCATAGAATGGTAGGAATCAAGAAGGGCTCAGCTCCATAAGTAAGTAAGTATGTAAGTATGCCTAAACGTACGAGATACCGCGGTCGTCGTAACCTGCCCTCTTAGCTTACGATGTGTTTTGTAAGTTGCAACTCACCGGGGTCTATAGGATTACTCTCATTGCATTTGTTCATAATCTCTCTCATGTTGATCCGACCTTCAGACGCTGATACCTGCAAATGAAGAATTCTGTTACGAATGAAACAGTTCATATATCTGTTCAATCTCGAATATGAATTAATATCTACTTAGCAGGTGGGAAACTTCGGAATTCAGCTTGAACATTATCTGTGAACATTACGAAAATATGGAAGCTAGGCGTGCTCTATTTTTTTTCACCTCTAAGTTTTGTAATGAAATTAAAACGTGGTAGTGATATTCGTATATCCTTAAATTTATTTATTCCTCTATATAGGTCTCTAATGTTCTTTTTCTTACTGTTCGTTGCTAGCTTATTAATTTTGTCTTTCACATATTCCCTCTTTTTCTTCCTGAAATGTCTGCTGACTTCACGTCTTATATCGTTCACATTAAAGCAAAAAGTTAAGGTATCCCTGTAACAGGCCTTGGAGGCCCATAGGGTTGTGAGATGTTGAGGCTCCCATATTTTCTAGACAATCGGCTCATAGATGGCGGTAAGGTTGTCAGCCCCCCCCCCACCGGCCGCCCTTTACACCCAAGAATATTCCTGGTACTCATTTCTGTTAGAGGCTCAGCCGACCCCAGGGCCATAGTGCGGCTGGAATGATTAGGTAAATTGAAAAATCCAACGACCTCATCAGGATACGATCCCACGACCTTCTTGCCTCAACCAACTACGCGTGCTCCCTGTTGTTCATATAATTCCAATTTATTTCGCTTGGATCCTGTAATCATATCAGCAGCTAAGACGGTTAGGATATTTAGGGATATGATGTCGTATGTAATATTAACAGGGAGCTGGTTTCATATCATCGTTCTGAATGTTCATACCCCAATATAAGTAAACCATTTAATAAAGAAAATGTATGGGTTAATTTTGAGTTTATTGTTCGAGGTTTCAATTGCAATTTCGCGGGTCTTGTGACGACAGTGGTGAACGTTTGATTCCTTAAAAGGAGGAGAATTTGTTCACTAGCTAAGCGACTGCTATCTTCTCAAGAAGCATTTTTCTAAATTGAGCTAATAAGTTAATTTAAAAAGTGGACAGCAATATGATATCCTAAAGACATTTTTCAAGAAGCAGCGTTTCCTCTCTTGAAACCGATATGAACTTAACCTGATTTCGTAGCTTATTCACCGCATTAACCAGCATCAAGAGCTGAGAGGACGCTAGGATCACCAAGAAGCAGGGTTTCCTTTCTTGAAACCGATATGAACTTAACCTGATTTCGTAGCTTACTCACCACATTAACCAGCATCAAGAGCTGAGAGGACGCTAGGATCACCAAGAAGCAGGGTTTCCTTTCTTGAAACCGATATGAACTTAACCTGATTTCGTAGCTTACTCACCACATTAACCAGCATCAAGAGCTGAGAGGACGCTAGGATCACCAAGAAGCAGAACATTGCCATTTTGAATGACAATTGTCATTGTGTTGTCTGGTACTTCTCGTTATATATGAGAAACCTGACCTTGCATGCATCGATTGTTTCAATGCTTTCGGATGTAATTTTTATCAATTTCCATTCAACTGTTACTCTATTATATTTCATTAGTTATAATAATGTTGTCATTATAGACTGAATGCCTCAATTTGTTCATTTCCTGTGAAAGAGACTCTTTCATGGAGGGCTTACAAGCGTTACCGAAAACTTATATAACATATTAATTCTTTTTTACGTAACAATGGACATGGAAATAGCTCAGCGGTCATGTTTCCCAGGAGCGCAGATTCTCTCATCCTCCGGAACTTGGCACAAATATTATGTTTTTGGACATTATCCATGGTCTTATCTCTATCTAAAATCCGCCCTGTTTATTTTTCAAAACACAACATTTCGAAGACTGGATTGGTCTCCGTCTTCAGGTAAAACCTGCTCAGTTGGGCCTAGTCGATAGAACTACTCCCTATCTCTCTATCGACTGGGCCCAACTGAGTCGTTATCCACCCCTTCAGCTGAGGATGGAAACAGATCCAGTTTCTAAAACGCTGTGTTCTTTAGCTCTCTAGAATACCGGTCGATGTACAAAGTCTAAAAACCCAGTAAATCTGAGGGTACATTGTAGTACCCTTTACATCACAGTGAAGTCAATAACATGGTCATTATACCGAGATTTCGCACAGACTTGTCCGTTATTCCAGAATTATATGGGATTTAACACTGAAAACCTCCTTTCTCGTTATAGTAAATTACGTTGGGCCATAGTCCATGTCCATCTCTTAGGTATTCGAGGTTCTTACGGCGGACACTCTGAATATTGCTATCTTCTACGACGTCATACTGTGTTCTATCATGAAGATGGAGGCAGCATGTACCTCCGAAAAGTCTTTAAACATCTATACTACATGACCCCACGCCCCAAGAGACCGTAATCATTGCGTTTGGTTTAATGCTCCGAATCTAGCCAGTAATACCACATGCAATACATTGTTATAGCTGCCACATTATGGCTCAGGCATATTGTTGTGCTTCTAGGTAGTAGCTACCGAACAGCAGTACATATGCTGACTCTTCCCAAGCGTTTCTGTGTTATTCCTGCAAACTCTAGCTCGGTAGCTTGCCATAGACGGCACTAGATGGCTCAGGCATATTGTTATGCTTCTAGGTAGCATCTGCCGAACAACAGTACATAAGCTGCCTCCTCTCAAGCATTTCTGTGTTATTCCTGCAAACTCTAGCTCGGTAGCTTGCCATAGACGGCACTAGATGGCTCAGGCATATTGTTATGCTTCTAGGTAGCATCTGCCGAACAGCGGTACATAGGCTGTCTGTTCCCAAGCGTTTCTGTGTTATTTCTGCAAACTCTAGCTCGGTAGCTTGCCATAGACGGCACTAGATGGCTCAGGCATATTGTTATGCTTCTAGGTAGTAGCTGCTGAGCAGCGATACATAGGCTGCCTGTTCCCAAGCGTTTCTGTGTTATTCCTGCAAACTCTAGCTCGGTAGCTTGCCATAGATGCCACAGGATGACTCAAGCTTATTGGTTTCATTCCAGTTGCTGACCAATGGCAGTAGTACGTGTGTGTGTGTAATGTCCATGATGTGTCCTCCGGTTATTAAGGGAAATTCAGACACACTAACTTCAGAAACACAAGCAGCTTCTATTAGTAACCATTCCTCACAGGAATAGGCTTGACATTAAGTTGTCTGCATGCCTCTTGCACAGACAAGAGCAGAGGCGGACGGATTACCTTGCTTCCTGTTGCATTTCCTTCAGTCAATATCCCTAACGTTCACTTAGTTTTATATTTTATTTATTTGATAATTATTCACTGACCCTGTCAATAACGCAAACTATAGAAATATAGCAGCGAACGATCGGTTGCTAATGAACAATAAACTGCAAAGAATATGGAAGAAAGGTGTCATGGCCTAATTTACCGTACCGGTGCTGTCCTGATATTTTCTTGGAGGAACTGAGTAAATCCCCGAGAAACAGTGAAGACAGCCGGTATTTGAACCGGCCGCCTCCCGAATGTACCTCAGAAATGTTACTGGTTGTGCTAACTTGCTCTTCCACTAGTGATTAAACTGAATACTTGACCCTACATATGTTGATATCGATTGATCGAACTAGTGTATTTATAAATTACTTTGATATTGGGAGTTACACGGTTCCAATTCCTATACATGAACAAGATGTGTAGGAAAATGGCTGTATCCTTCTATTTTTCTTAGATTTGTTCAACCAAATGTCGGGGTGGAACCTGCAGGCAGTACACACAACTTCATCAATCAGTTCATTTGTTCATTATGATCCTACAACTTCTAATTTGATGCTATAAATTATTGAATTTGAATTATTGAATTATTGAAAACTATGTACAACAATACTAAATGAAAACCTCGGTACATTTTCGTAATACACGTATGTTATTACTTTTATAGAACCGCCATTTTACTCTAAAAGGAATAAAAACATGTGGTTTAAATATAAACTTTCATTAACTCTACTGCTTTAAAGAGCCCAGATTAATTTTACTTAATTAGTAACACTTTTAACACACAATGAAAGTTTATATTTTGTCATGCAACATTTGCTTGTACAGCGAGTCGATTCTAAGGAATGTTATTATAAGTACAACTTGTACTTCATGACCAGCATGAGTCATAATTGATCAATGCACAACAAAATTAATTTCGAAACATTTTAATGTCAACAGCCAACATTAAATATAATAAAAATTGATTATGTAATGCCTCAAGACAGGGAATAAGAAGTCAGCCTAAAAAGACATTCTCAGCAGAGCACCGGCAATGTGAATACTCTACGACAAAAGATCTGCCTCACCTGAGAACAAACGCTATGATGATACCAAAATTCTTTTGTACCCTATAAGTAAGACGAATGGTAAACTACATCACGTGACTTCAATTGTATGTTTCGGCTAAATTACAGTTATCATATACTCTTCTCTCTCTACAGAACCATAATCTTCAAAAGTTCGCACTCCCGCCATGTTTCTGGTTTTAAGTACGAGTATTCCAGCAAGTTAGCAGTGATGCAGATGATTAAGTGGGTCTCTTCTAACAACTTTCTTCGGTTCCCACGCTTCAACGCATTTCACGTTGGATTACAAAACAGCGCCATTTCCTTTCTTCTTAATTACCCTTTCTTAAATATCCAGCATGTGGGATCCGTTTGTGACATAATTATAACGCGGAAAAGTTCTAGGATTCTGCTTAGTCTAACTGGCCTTGTTAGAGCATAGATGTCACTTCTGAAGTATATGTTTGTATCTCGTGTTGGCTTCTTAATTTACGAGTTTGACTTGAAGAAACTAGTCCATAACTTAATATCGTATTTCTTTAAGATCATATTTAATATCTTTCCCCATCTACTTCTAGGTTTTCCAAGAAGTTTCCTTCCATCTAGGTTTCCTACCAGAGCTTTTAATTAAATTCTCTACCTTGTGTGCTACGTTCCCTGCTTATCGCATTGTCCTTTATTAATCATCCTGATAATATTCGGTGGAGAATATTAATTAAGCTTCGCGTTATTCAGTCTTCTTCGGATTCCTATTTATTCTTTCCTCTCAGGTTCAAATACTACCATCAGCAGACTGTTCGCACATAATCCCAGTTTATCTTCTTTCGTTAATGAAAAAATAAAATTCTCGTCCGTAAAAAGCAACAGGCAAAATTATAATTTTGTATACTTCAGTCTTTACATTTTTAGATAGGAGACGAAGACAACGGTTCTGAACCCAATGGTACCGTGGTGCTCTTAATTTATTCATGAATGCTATTTTGTAACCTTAGTGCAGTTTGCAGGTACCTAAAGTATGCAGAATTTTGAAATAATCTATTTAATGTCTTTACGTTACGGTCGTGTCCTGCATTTTGGCGGGGAGACACAAATATTTGTTTTTTTTCCTCAGCATTTTCTTCTTCATAAACCTCCTTGCAAGATTATGAGATAGAATCTGGATTTTGTTTACGATATTTATCCATTTTATTACGAAACCTGAAAAAC
Source organism: Cryptotermes secundus (assembly GCF_002891405.2). Taxonomy (NCBI): domain Eukaryota; kingdom Metazoa; phylum Arthropoda; class Insecta; order Blattodea; family Kalotermitidae; genus Cryptotermes; species Cryptotermes secundus. The sequence continues at coordinate 1,199,136 of NW_019735468.1, read as the reverse complement.
GGGAGGCCTTGGATCGGTTTGGTCTTTTGTGCCAAACAACAAGAAGATCTGTATTATCAACAAATTGATTAACACCATCAGCACATAATCTAATCTAATAATCTATTGACTGTCTTTACTTACGGTCGTGTCCTGCATTTTGGCGGGGAGACACAAATATTTGTTTTCTTTTTCCTCAGCATTTTCTTCTTCATAAACCTCCTTGCAAGATTATGAGATAGAATCTGGATTTTGTTTACGATATTTATCCATTTTATTACGAAACCTGAAAAACGGGAGGCCTTGGATCGGTTTGGTCTTTTGTGCCAAACAACAAGAAGATCTGTATTATCAACAAATTGATTAACACCATCAGCACACACCAAAGTCGATAGCGTCAAATTCAGTTCCAATCCCTCCTAGTTTCCTTAGACCATCATAATATCGTATTATAAAAAAAAATCCGTTTAGACCGAAAGTGAACTATACCGACCGAGCGACCACTGCTTACCAGGGAAGTTTTTGCGGATAGAGGGTATCACGTGGTCAGCGCAAAGGATTCCTATGGCTGTTAATCTCGGTTTTATTGACCGGAGTCGTATTATAAAGCAAAGTTAAAAAAAGGAATGGTGGTAAACATGTCTTTCTTTCAAACCATTTTGAGCAGAAAACGTATCCGACAAATTTTTAATTTATACGATAAATTTTAAACGAGATTTGATTAAGCTCAGTTTAAAAGTTCCTGATGACAGAGTATAACCATAACTACGACTGTTATCTTGAACGTTGTCCATGGTCTTGAGTTCTTTCTTTTCAAACCATAGCGTTCCCGTAAGTGGTTCTATTTCCGTGAATAATTTAAGGGGAAAATAATTACTAATACACTGGGCCCGTTGGAGAGCCTGTCCCGATCACTGGAAGAGGTACAGTAAGTGAAACCAGCCCTCTCCCCCTTTACACCTGATACTGTAAATGAACCAATTTCCAAAATTTTACGGTGAAGAATAAACTCACTCTATATATTTATGGCTCTACAGCCCTTGTGGACCTTGGCCGCTTTTTCAGTTTCTTAGTCTATACACGGTCGGTATGACTCCGTGGACGGGACATCAGCCCATCGCAAGGCCGCTACCTACACAGAGGACAGCACAAACACAGAATAAACACATACAGACATCCATGCCTTGAATTGAATTCGAACCCACCATCCCAGTGTTTGTGCAGGAGAAGACAATTCATACCTTAGACCGCGCGGCCACCGTGATCGGCAATATTGTACGATACTTGGTATAAGTGCAGCTAGTGCCACTACTGCTTGTCAGGCAAGTCGCGGTGTGTGTAAGGAAGGAATTATTCGCCCCGAGCTCTTACCGTAAGAGTGAATGGCGCTGCAGCAATACTGAGCATGTGTGCAAACCAATCATAATGTAATTAGAATGCGGATGTAGGAGAGAGAGGTCTGATCTAATGAAAGTAAGCAGTTAATTTAGGGAAATTAACTGCTAATTCAGTTGCATTTTATCCAGCGACTGTGCAAAAAGGAAATAATTCTACTGTGCGTTTCTCTAAATCATGTTGTTTACATGCCGAGCTTGTGACTTGAAATTGACTCCCACAGGCAATAAAGCAGGTCGGTTTATTTGTGCTTGTTAGCTCAGCGAACGTGTGTCAGAATCGACTGCATGCCTGACTTATTTCCTGCAGCCAACGCCAGAACTTAAGAGATTCTCACTAAGAAGCATTAATTGCATTTTCATAGTCTAAACAAAGTAAGTAAGCTTATAATTAATTACGCAAGTAGATTTTTTATGTGTAAAGTATTATTTATATGTTCTTATGCAATAATAATATTACACTGATATTTTGTAAATAATATTATGCAGTATTATTATTAAGAATATATAATTTCTTATTCTACAGATCGAGGGGCACGCGATAGCGTTGTTGGCTGAGGCACTATGCTACAAGACGGATTCGATTCCCAATGGGCTCATTAGATTTTTCATTTGACCTAATTTTTCCAGCCGCACTATGGCCGTGGGGTCGGCTCAGACTCTAACAAAAATGAGTACCAGGAATCTTCCTGGGGGTAAAGGGCGGCCGGCGCATAACGCTGACAACCACATCGCCATCTGTGTGTCGACTCTCTTGAAAATGTGGCTGCCTCGACGTCTCGCAACCCTATGGACCTCCATGGCCTGTTTCAGGGATAGCTTTACCTTTTTTGTTTTACCTTTCTACAGATCGAAGAAAATGAAAACTTTCCCATGGCAACAAAATCCAGAAAGTGCATAAGTAAGGTACAGTCGCTTGCCAGAACATATACGTACATAAAATGTAGTCATTGATACAACAACAACAATCTCGAGGAATTCTTGATGACAATTTTAGTGTCGCGCGTATACTGTGTTATTCGGGGTTTTGATATTGGTCAATCTATTAAACGGATAGCGACATGACTTTTTGAAGAATTCTTCAGCCGCCATATTCAAGTAGAAAGGGAAAGTCGTGTCAGTGTTTAATTCAGCATGACAATATGAAGATGTGTGAGGAGTGGAGGTATAGCTCCAATCTTTCCTAACCTCAGCACTAGATGGAGGTGAGTAGTCAGCTTCAGACTGGGGTGTCGCTTTATCCTAGAACAAAGTCCCCCTGGCACCCACTGGAGAGGAGACCGATATGGAGGCTGTAGAGAAGAGAAGAGAAGAATCCATTGTTCCTGCCGGGGATCAAACCCCAATTCTTCGGACGTTCAACCTAATCCTGTACCAACTAAAATCTTCCGGCTCATATCGCCTTCAGGGTTGTAGACAAATTCTATGCAGATGCACTTCCACTCTGAAGAATGAAGCAGCGGATTCATTCGAAATGCTGGTAATCATCTAAAAGAATGCACAGAGTCATAACCTACATCTTCACGGTTGAGAGAACTCTCAGATTTGATACAGCGGAATCTCAATTTGTGACATGGTCATGCAACCATCAGCATCTTCTTCCTGGTGGAAGAGAATGAACTTGTAAGCAGTGATATATTTACATCGAAATATGAAGCCGGATTTCATTAAACACGTTGAAAATGCAATTCTGCTGACGGAGCCAATTTTATCTGTTTATAATTTAAAAATGCTTTATGATGCAATAGATCAATTCAATAGACAATTATGGATAACATTCTTACAATAACACTAAAAACGAATCTATTGTCTGTACGCCACTGATGAAACAACAGGGCCAACAACCGCAACATAACGGTGCTGGAGAAAGAACAATGTTGAAATCGTATGACGTATGTTGCTGAAGATGAATAAACCTTTACACTCTCCAGCACTACTACTGAGGTTTCCAAGGCCTTTGCCCCACGAGGTGCGTGTATAAGAATCCGCGTGAGCAGTACATCCGACTCAACACAAGGTTCGTGTCGTGTCGTGCCGTGCCGTACTTCGAACCACAGACTATAGGAAATCCTACAGATTTACATTTACAGAATTTTTTGGAATGTGCATGATAGGTCGATTAGGGCCCATGTTCTATAATTTAATATATCCCGTTTTGCTGTAAGGCCCAGCGTAATGGTGTTCTGTTTGATGGTAATACTCGTAGTTGCTCGGAGAAGACACAAATAGCCATTGATTTGCTGTCCGTGTTAACTGAATTTGTGTATGGATTAACTCAGTTCCTACGATAACACACTAGGATACTATCTGGAAATGGTTAAACACTTCTGTTTTTTCCCTTTGGCGCTACAGTCCCAAATTTGATCCTTGTCCTTCCTCCACGAAACTCTCCGTTTAACTTCGGTTTCCTACATCTTACACATTCCTTTGGTGGGTGATCAGCTCGTCGCATGGCCTCTACGTGTATACAAACACAGAAAAAGGGTATTTCTTCTTCTTCTATATCTCAACAGCCCGATGTCGAGCCTTGGCCTCCCTTATCAAGCCCCTCCATTCCTCTCTATCCTGCGCTGCTCTCTTCCAGTTCCTTACGCCCATTAACTTCTTTGCATCTTCTTCCACCGCATCAATCCATCTAGTTCTTGGTTTCCCTGCACGTCTCCTACCACCTATTGTACTGCATAATATTTTCTTTGGGATACGCTCCTTATCCATTCTCTGTACATGCCCAGCCCATTGCAATCTTTTAAGCTTTATCGTCACTGAGATCTCTGGCTCCTTATATAATTTGTATAACTCTTTATTATATCTCATTCTCCATATCCCATTCTCTTTTATTGGTCCATAAATTCTTCTTAGGATTTTCCTCTCGAAAGAACTGATGACTGATTCCTCTTTCTTGTTTAGCGTCCAACCCTCACATCCATAATAAAGCACCGGTATATCATTGTTTTATATATTTTTGTTTTAATCTCTCAGTGTATATCCTTTGATCATATCCACACAAAGACTAAACATCCATACCCTAAGTTGGATTCGAACCCACGATCCCGGCTTCCGAACGAGCGAAGACGGTGCATGCCTTAGATCGATCGGCTACCGTGACCGGCAACACGTTTTCTACCCCCTTCAAATTCATCATTCGCATTCAAATTTGTTAGCTTATGCATTTGAAAAGGCGTTGTTAAATAAACTAAGAAATAAAGATATTTATAAATTAGTGCATCTAAGATTTAACGGATAATCCTTTATGATATATTAGTGCATCCTTTATTGAGGTCTGTGTTACAGGAAGAGGAAGAGGGTTGAATTCTTAGGCTAGGTATTTATTATTTATTTAACGACACTGTCAGTAGCTCAGAGAGTATAGTGTCGAATGGCATAATGATTAAAAATGACGAATTGGAGAAGATATGTAAGTAAGAAATCGTGGCCTATTCCAAGGTATTATTCCGGCATTCGACTAGAAACACTGAAGTAAATCACGAAAGGCTTATGTTAGAATAGTCGTGGGCCCGACCGAGATTCGAACGGGGCACCTGTCAAATGTATGTCAGCAATATTACCGCCTGAGCCAATTTGCTGGGCCTTATGCCATTTGAGGAAGATATATCAACCCAGAATTTGCGGAGCGCAAACAGCACAGGAAGATGATCAAGAAGGGTGAGCAGGTAAGTATCTGGAAGGGGGTGGATTTGACCTCTTGGAAAGTACGTACTATCCGGTATTCGTCTGAAGAGACTGAGAAGAACAGCGAAAAGCCTCAGTCAGAATGTCTGTGGTAGGCCGGTAGCGATTCAAATCAATTACCCTAGAATACAAGCCCAGGGCTTTGCCTTTGCACCACTCTGCTCAGTGAACACGCGAGGTTGCGAAAACTGAGGCTGGCGCTAAGGATACACCACTACCAAAATTCAGTCTCATTTCTGAGAATCCTGTCTTCGATATAGCGTCTTATAGTCCGGCGAAAGGCAACCCACGTCTCGGAGGAACATATTGTCGCCATCTTCAGGATCGAAGAATAAACCAAGAAAGAAACTAGCATGAAGCAAGCGACAACCATCTGCTAAAGCGATATTCTCCTTCCAAAACTTCGGTTGACTTTCACCTAAATAAGCAACGTTATGTCACAAAAGACAGAATTCTTCGTAGCCACGGCTGTGAGAACCTCAGATCAAACATAATTTTATTTTATTTAGATTTTTTAGTGTTATGGCAGTAGCGAATAACTGTAATTGTGTCGATTTTATACATATACATGTATCAGTAAATCATTTAATGTGTTACAGGCGAGAATAGTTTGGGTGATAATTTGCTGTCTGCCCACGAGCATATTTAAATTAGTGGAAGATATTTCGAGACTCAATTAAACTTACTTGAATATATTCACTCGTTCCCTCTTCTTGTATAATCGCAGATTAAGGGGTTCGACTTCAATTGCTAAAGTTTACGCCACACTTACCTTAGTAAATCGCTGGGTGTGGACATTTCCGCCGTTTGCTACGCCATTTTGTTGCACTATTTGCTAGCACGTGAACAGGAAAGAGAAAACTTGAAACATGCGTTTATGTAACGTGACGGGTCAACTGTGGGGAAGTAGTATAGCCTGTTCCAAAAATTAGCATGCTTTAGATAAAAACTAACCACTCAACATATAGGCTTACCTACTGTGTTACTGGAATTATATAGAACATTATTGTATTGCAGATGGACCAGATAAAAATACAGATAAATACACAATAAACGCATAGAGACATTAATGCCCCGATTAGCATTCGAACCCACGCTTCCAGGGTACAAGCGGGCGAAGACGGTTCATGCCTTAGGCCGCTCAACTACTGTGATACAAGTATACTGCTGACAAAGATTGAATGGATAACGTTAGTACGTCCTCATTATATTTAAGTAGTACATTTCAGTCCCAGTTTTGTAATTTACATGTCACTCAGAATTATCAGAATTATATTTTTCCTCATTTTCCGGCTTGGTCTGCCCTCTTGTGGAAGAAATGAAGGCTAAAATCGATACCACGTGTTAGTGTCTGCTGTGAGGTGGGTATGGTTCTGCCATTTTATTTTGGCAAATATTCAAAGTACGTAAGAAAAATAGAATTAAATATTACTGTTCCTATGTACTGTACGACATGCGCCAATTTTTTGTAAGAAAAATTTGCGTTTCGTATGAAGTAGAGATTTTTATTCACAAACTAAATTAAATCGTCAGACAGTTTCTTACGTAGACTTCAGTACCAAGTTTTAGGTAAGTCTGTAATCTTCAGGTGAAATAAGAGCAACTTTGTACCAGGAACGCATAAAACCGTAATAATAACACGAATAATATCCAGATTCTAAAAGCTCCTTATTGGTACATGATTGCAAAAATGTATTTTGTTGTTTCTCCGAATGTTTGCACTCCCATGGTATCACCAAGAAATGTGAAACTATTCCATATGAAGTCATGGCTGTCGTAACCTTTTTCTTCTTCGATTGGTTATGCTTGAAACTGTAATTGTGATAGATCGAGCTTTATTCTGTTACGAAATGAGGTTAAACTAAACAACCTAAGAGCATTCAACTTGTAAACTTACTGGAAATAAAATGTCAGCAGAAAAGAACGTTTCGCGATTGAAGCAATTCCATTTATCTCCATTAGCCTCGCTTATATTACTACTCTTATAAGAGCTAATGGTTGGAATGACTGACAGAGCTTAATTGTGTGGAGATTTTTACTTTCTACGCCAAGTCCGGGAGTCGACTCCCGAAATTCATCTCGCCTAAGTCTTATTGCGCTATTCTCCTGTTCCTCTGTCCAGTCGTTAGAATTGTACGAGTACATTAGGAAGGCGATTCAAAAAGCTTACCTAAAGAATTTTTCTGGAAGGCTAAGAAAATGAGAAGATATTAAAATTAAACTTAAAGAAGTAAGTTGTGAGGATATGAAATAGAACGATTCCTCTGAGAACCTGATCTGAAATAAGGAGTGAGGAAATTAGGATTTTTATTGGCGGAAATGAAATTTTTATTTATATTAAGACGGAAATAAATTACTATTATTATTATCCTCCCCACCTTTCAGTGTATTAAATTAATACACCATGGGGGTGGCATACCTCAGATTTCAATGAGTTTGTTTCACTTCATGTCGTCATCAGAAAATAATTCTTTACAATCATTTCAATACTAACATCCAATCTCCATTTCAGCGACAGACCTCCAAAAGGTCCCCCCGCCAAAAAAAAAGAAATTGCAAGTATGGATTCATTTCGTCATATATCAATGACAAAAATAAAAGTTAGATTTATCTCTGTTCTTAATAAATTAAGCACTATGCAATGAAGACATATGGGGGAGTGGAGGTATAGCGCCACCATTTTTACCTCGGCAATAAATGGAGGTGACTGGTAAACTTCACGCCCCAGGCTCTTTACTTCCGAGGAACTACTCCCCGGTACCCATTGGATTGGAGGCTGGGTGGGATCCAGAACCGGTCTGAACTTTTTTTATTGCTAGTGGGGTGGGACTAAGTCCCTTTTACTGCGGCCACTTCTGGCCTATTGATCCAGCCCCAGATGATAGGTGAGGGTGATTGTGGAGCAATTGGTGGAATGAAGATTGGCAGGGGAAACCGAAGTACTCGAAGAAAACCTGCTTCAGCGCCACTTTGTCCACCACAAATCCAACTTGACTAGACCCGGAATCGAACCCGGGCCGCCGCGGTGGGAAGCCAGCGACTAACCGCTTGAGCTATGGTGCGGCCTTCCGATCTCAACGTTGTGGAGAAGAGAAAAATCTCTCCTCTGCCGGGAATGGAACCCAGGTCGTCCAGGCCACAGCCCGTTGCTGTACCGACTGAATTATCCCGACTCTTATCAATGATGATGATGATGATGATGATTATTATTATTATGGTGATGATGATGATGATGATGGTGATATAAAAGATGAAGAAAAAATAATTTATCATTATTATTATTATTATTATTATTAACTCCAATGAACGGAGCCCTCCTTGAGAAGAAGATGATCGTTCAAGTGACCAATAAATTCTCTGCACTGAAGTGTTCCCAAGATCCTGCGATTAGACCCTCTCTTCACCCAAAATAATCAAATCCAAGCCTCCACACCCCATTTCCTTAATTTCCACCTTACTTCTCTTCCCTTCAGGTTCTCCGAAATATTGCCACAAAACTTAGTAAGTAAGTAAAAAGTAAAGTTATCCCTGTAACAGGACTTGAAGGCCCATAGATTTGTGTGATGTTGAGGCTCTAACATTTTCTCTTGACACTCGGCTTACAGATGGCGGTAAGTTTGTCAGCCTTACTCGCCGGCCACAGAATTTAGGATCCTGAATTATAGTTGTTGGAATTACGTTCCTCGAAGAAAATGCAACTTTTTAAGGTAATATTCTGTAGAAAGTAAATCAAGATTACCGACCTGCGAACTTTTTAATTAACCTTCTTATTTGACAGCGATAACTAATGGAACATACGAGCTTGGTTACACATACAGCGCGTGGCAAGAAGATACACGTACATTACAGTAATAGCCACATATTTTGTACAGAATACTCTTTATGAGTCCAAAATTACAAATATGTCGAGACCACAAACATCTGAGACTATGTGAGGCATACAACAGAATCAGAATCTGTAAGTACATAATAAGCACTTTTACTCTCACTCAGTCACGGAGCCGAGCCCTTCTTGAGAAGCTGCCAATTGTGCAGCCACTCAAGAACTTCTCAGCATTTTATGGAACCCGAAGGCTCATTACTGTGTTCACAAGAACCCTCCACTGGTCCCTATCCTGAGCCACATCAATCCAACCCATCCCATCCTATCGCTCTAAGATCCATTTTAGTATTATCCACGCACCTACGTCTTGGTTTTCCTAGTGGTAACTTTCCTTTTGGCTTTCCCACCAAAATCTCATACGCATTTCTCTTCTCCACCATTCGTGCTACTTGCCCTGCCCATCTCATCCTATTGACTTAATCATTCTAATTATACTTGGAGAAGAGAACAAGTTATGAAGCTCCTCTTTATGCAGTTTTCTCCAACCTCCTGTGACTTCATCTCTCTTCGGTCCAAATATTCTCCTCAACACCCTGTTCTCAAACACCCTCAGTCTATGTTCCTCCCTTATGTCAGAGTCCAATTATCACACCCATATAGAACCACAGGCAAAATTATACTTTTGTATATATTAATTTTTATGTTTTTAGAAAGCAGACGAAAAGACAAAGAGTTCTGGACTCAATGGTAGCAAGCATTACCCTAATTCAATCTCCACTTAATTTTCGCCTGAATTAGGTTTTGATTTGTTATAGTCGTTCCCAAATATCTTAACTATGCCACATTTTCAAAACATCTGTTACCTATATTTATATCATGATTTTGCCCTGCATTCTGGTAACGAGACAGCAACATAGTTTTCTCATAATAAGCACTTTACACGAAGAAAACAAAAATCTATTCTCTTTTTCATTTAGAACTCAGTGAAGAAGTTACCCTTGTAAGTAAACCACCCTCCATTCAACATTAAGAATTTTAATGATGTAGTATTTTTTTCTTAAATATATTCTTCAAAATAATCATATATCCTTTTTTATTTACTCTCCTATTTACTTTCTCGGTAAATTCGTTTACGACACTTCACATGTGTACCAAATTTCCGATGTGAATTACACCTGAAACCACCTCATGATTCGTGATAAATACACACGGTCGGAAGGACAGTTGTGCTTAAAGCGCATAAATAAATAAATATTTTCAGAAGATGCTGTCTCTTTCTTACGTCACGGAAGGTATCTTTTAGAGTTTCAGCCATATGCACATTTTCCATATAGAATGTGATCTCTTTGGTTTAAGTTTCCATGCTTGTGACCTCTATGGATAAAGCCGATAGTAATATGATGATTCGATTTGCACAGGTAGTTGGCTACTGGAAGGAAAAGTGCGCGGTTATGCTAGTGGCGTGTGTGTGTGTGTGTCAATATCTGTATCGTTAAATATGATAATGGTCATAGTGCTAATGTATTATGTTTGCATAAATTAATGTGTGCAAAATCTGCTTGTGTTAGGCTTGTGTATTAATCGTCATGATAGGAATCTCTGGTGTTTTATACCTACGTCTTGTGAACAAGAAAGGGGCTATTGTTATGAAGACCGAATTACTTTTGAACTGAATGGAACAGAAAAGGTAAGCTGGAAATACTCCTAAAAGACTATAAAATATTGCATGATGTTAGTGAACAAGTAAATTTCTGGCCTGACTTTGGCCAAGCAGGTTAAATGGAGGCGAGGTAATATGGGAGCAAGGAAAGATTTGTAGTTGGTTACTCCGCCACTTCATTTCCCTCTGTGGACAGAATATACAGTGTAATATTACTTACGAACTGCACACTCAGTAGAAGAAATCGTAGGTCAAGGGAAATTGTATTGGCTCGTATTGTGATTTTAAATTCCTACATGAATCTGTACTAGACTTAACATGTTTTCATATTATCACACGAGTTAGCAATAGTAATTTCAGTCTTTATCGTAGAGCGTGTGAAATGCTGCCTTCAGAAAGAATGGTGCTTTACGTGATACTACCAATCACTGAACGCCAATAGGGCTATGCCTGCTGTGCTGATTGGCGGTTATGTTCGTGAATAAATTTATGATGGTGAACCCAACATCTTCACAAGTATAGTGTTGTCTGGTGTGTGATGTTTCTACAACCAACCGAATAAACACGCATTTTTCCGAAGCTAACATACTAGCGCGTGCACACACACACACACACACATGCATATACACATGCACGCAACTTACATCTTTAAGGTCCCAGCTACAATTTATTCAAGCTGATATAGTGATAAATGTTTTTCGGTTCTGTGCCGAGTTATAGGGTTCTTTTAACAGAGATCTTTCGTGGTCTTTCTTAGCCTCTCCAGTCAGCACCTTTAAATATTCCCCAATCGCATCCCTCCATATTCCTAACCATTCAACATAATACCTTTCCTTCTCATTTGACGGTTATAACTTCTGCATCTGGTATGAAAGCAAGTCATTATAAATTTATAGAACTACCTATTCCATTAAAATATTTTGTTTACTAAATGCAATCCGCATAACACTACTTTGTTTTTACTGTTTTTATAGTCTCATTATCGGCATCAGGTTCACACGCTGCAGTTTCTATGCATACATGGCAGAGCAAGCTTAGCCAAGCATCCCTGCTCCCTCGGTTCTGTCACCAGCTGCTTTCAGCTTTTTCATTGGTCTGCGTGACAGGCGTAAAGATGTACGGTTGTATTTCTGCTGTCTCGCTGTGGCTTGCATCACACTCGTATGTCTCTCCCCTGGCTCCCCACCCTGCAGGCAGCCATCCAAACTGCGGACGGCGATATATCGAGGTGACGATTGGAATAAATATGAAGAGACTTTCCTCCATACACAACAGATAGCGTCCATAGCACGAATTGTGATATCGCGTGGGTAGGATCCTGTATTGAATGTGAGTGCGATTACCGTAGGCCAGTGTTGATACCAGGTCCATTGCTGTAGACGACTGCCGTGAAGGCATAACGAAGGCAATTGTAACAAAGACTAAATCCTCGAAATAAATTACGTCGCTAAACTTACGATTTTTGAAGCTTTCTCCGACATGTAAAGAAACTCACAGAAATGGTACATTAATAATGATACAACTTGAGGATTTAATTCTAGTATGCTCCAAATTGAAATTACTTAAGTCACTGTGAATCTTGCCATAACTTTCCAAAATACATCTTGGTTAATTAATACGGTAGTTTACGAATAAAATCCCGTTAAAACATATTACAAGCAAGTTTGCTGTTAGGGAATTCAGCATTTAATGCTCGTATTGTGTTAATCAGACGTGCTTCTTACTGAGAAAGTCGATCGCTTCTGGCTTATATTTGAGAGGTAGCGGGCTCGATTCTCGACCGAGACACAGACTATTCTGATTGACGTTTACCGTAGTCTCTGTCAATCCGTCCAGGCAAATTCTAAAATAAAACCTTGAATTGGGTCACATCTGCTTCCTTCCGTATTGCTCCGAATTCGCCATCACTATCATCCAGCCATTCGACACTTATATTCTGAATTACTGACAGCGTCGTTAAATAAATAAATAAAGCGAATTGCACCAGAGCCGTGCGGCAGTAAATGATCACAAGCCTCACGGAACTCGGAACCAAGAATAACCGTGCTGGCGAGGGCCACCAGCAATTTACCTGATCCGTCGTTATATAAACTACAAAACGGAAGATAATATGTTTCCTTTTCTTCTTAGCCATATTGATCTCTGTGCATATTAACATGCAATTTTTAGAAACATTGTCGCCGATTCCATGGACAAGATGAAATTCCTATTTTCCTCGTAGTTTATATCATTCTTTCCTTTTTAATATCTGTTGAAACTAATTTCATAGAGCTGCATGCTACTTTGAGAAACCAACAGCTGCTCGACTATGCAAGAAATTCGACAACTTTTCTGGAAGCCGAACGTTCTTTACGGTGTTTATTAGTCTAAATTATAACTTTTCTTGCGGTTTTCCAAAATTAGAAATTATGAACGGAAGATTCTGAAGGGTAATTGCTTCCTTTCCTGATAACACTATACGGTGCAGTTCACAGCAAGAGGACACGTGATGCATTTCAAACCAGACACCATGTCGCCTTGAATTAACATTCCAGCTTTACAGAAACATAGCATAGGGTCGATTTATGGACTCCGCTTGCTGATCACAATTACAGGATCCCTAGCAGAAGATGCTGACAGAGCAGCAGAGACTTAGCCCGCAATTGCAGTGACTGGCAGGCTCTGGGAATACGAGTTGTATGATAAGCACGACTTTCACTGTAGAAACTGTAACACTGTCGGCAGCCTTTAGCAACAAATATTCATCCCGTCATGTTAATGGAGGCGGGGATCGAACCCTGTCAAGGAGATAGGCATTCATCCGTCACCTCCTTACCGTGTCGTTTCCTTGTTCCACTTCAGTAAGACATATACACTACACTCACGCGTTCCTTACGAATGATGACGTGTACAAGTAGAGTAGAGCCCTCATAGGCATATAACGACTCATGCCGTTTTCAGCAAGGTTAAGTTGTCCCTGTGCTTAACTAATTAAGTACTACGCCATGCATGGGTATGAGGAGTGGATGTACAGATCCACATTTCCTTGACCTTGGCACTAGTTGGAGCTGAGTGGTCAGCTTTACCCCCGGGGAAAGAACCCCCGGTACCCATTGGATAAGAGACTGGGTGAATCCCATTACCGGTCTGAACGACATAGAGAAGTGAAAATTCCTGATCCCAACGTGACTCGAATTGCGTCCCGTAGACTGTCGCTATCCCGGCTGTATTCAAGAGAAGGATTGTCACCAAATGAGAAGAAACGCTGGTTATTTACTTTACAGAAGGCAGAACGTTGTGGGAAGAATTAATGACGTGTGTCGACTATAACAAGCCTATTGTAAATTACTATTCATGACATTTATTGATCCATTTCTGTGGATGATTTCCATTTGCAGATATTCCGGCTACGTTAAGTTTCGCACATTCGCCATATCTGAGACTTGGAAAATTTAAAATACAGTACATATTTCATTCAAAGTCTGTAAGTATGTAGACAAGCGCAGAGTCTCTATATCGTTACTGCGCTCCCATTCGCCCGTGAATGACGAACTCAAACGGAAGGCGATTCTGCAAAATATTCACATGCCTAGCTCAGATGTAATTACTTGTAGCCACCAAACGGAAAGATGAATTACAGATTTCTTTCGTCCATGTTGTTCCTGTCTTATATTTGAGATATAGTACCTTAAAATGACTTGCATATTTTACGAATATCTGTTTCCAAACGAAATACCTGGACCTTACAGAAGGTAGGGATATTGACACTATCACAATTTTACACTTCTGCTTTGTTGGTATTTTAATATTAAAAAAATTAAGAGATACAAAGGTGGGTAGCCTCTGGAGGAATATATTTATCTACTAATTTCTAAAAATGATTCATTTCATTCAAAAGTGGTCAGTGGTGAAAAAAACACGGTGACACCATACGACTATCTTTCTTCACAAACTGAAAAATAGGCTAATAATTATTTTTCACGGCTTTTGTCTAGATCAGGCATGTCCAAAGCGTCGATCGCGGGACGATTTTTGGTCGATCTCATAGGCCCATAAGGAAATTATACGTGAAAAGCATGTAAATTCACTTGTAATATAATATGATTATATTCAGATTTTGAAGGGAAAATACGTGTTAAAGTAGTCTGTACTTTCAATGTATGTTGCTTTTACAATAAACATCATGTGTCGTGTTACTTTTACCAATAGTTTTGCTCAAAGCGAGGTACGACAATAGGAGGGGGTGGTAGATCACTGGAAATTTTGACGCTAAAAAGTCGATCACAATCTGTTTGAAGTTGGGCATGCCTGGTCTAGATATGTCAGCATGTTCGGTTATCCAAATGGTCCAGTAAAATATTTTACAAGTATCCACGTAGCCACACTGAGGAGCCAGATTTGACCCTAGCTTCGCCTTAATAAAATATTGAACTTGTCGGGGAAATCTTTATATGATAACCAAGCTTAACGCAGGCTGTTTGCCAAATTCGGCGATATAACTTCGAGACCTGTGTTATTTTGGTTCTACAATTTTGAAATCGCAGTGAATTGCTGAGGTTACACCCAACACCTCAGTGGCCGGACCTGTTATAAATGATAATATGTAGTTGTATTTTCATGTTAGTCATAGGCATTTGTTTCCTGTGAAGGCATACACTTTTTCATTTATCTTTAATAAAAACTTATCAGATAGAATAAATATTTATTCTTGTAAGAATTCAAGAAAATAATATGAAATGCTAAGCGTTCTAAGTTATTGGATTGGTCTTTTCTATAAATTCGTACCCGCCTACCAGAATTAACGGTGTCATGACCCAGAATATCACAGCTTGAAACGTCTTTAGAGTTGCTTTACCGTTCACCTTGCCCCCCTCCCCCAATGTATCACCGTACAGCCATATTTCTGCTGTGTAATTACACTTATTTAATGGTATAATAAATACCTTTGCAGTTGTGTAAGTAGTTCAGTTATACTGCAATGTGAGTTGCACTGCAATGTCTTGATTGGAACGTTATACTTGGCAATAAAAAGACGCATACATGATGATAATTCTGGGGGGGGGCGATGAATAGTAAAGCGACTCTAACGACGTTTCATGCTACACTCTTCCGGGTTAATATACGGTGTAGTTTGGTAGATGCGTGCAAACACTGCCTTCAGGTGCAGCACAGAGGGCAAGGCGCCGTTATGATAGAGGCACTGTGTTCCTCGAAATGTTGGGAAGCATCCACAGCGACATAATCCAAAAGACTACGATATGAACTTCACTGCCACGAACACCTCAAATATCTGCCCTCTCCACGCTTTAATATTGTTCTCTTTTTTATTGCTAGTGGGGTGGGACTAAGCCCCTTGTACTGCTGCCACTTCTGGCCTACTGTACCAGCCTCAGATAATAGGTGAGGGTGATTGTGGAGCAGTTGGTAGAATGAACATTGGCAGGGGAAACCGAAGTACTCGGAAAAAAACTGCTCCAGCGCCACTTTGTCTACCACAGATCCCACTTCACCAGACCAGGGATTGAACCCAGGCCGCCGCGGTGGGAAGCCAGCGAGCTATGGCTCTTACTTCGCAGGTTACTGGGTTACGAAACAAGCGCAACCCTACAAAGCATGTGAAGCTACTGAGGTTATTAGAAATAATGTTCGATAATCTGTATTCAAATATTTATGTGGTAAGCTGTCGAAGTGTGATATAATTTTAGAGAACATAGTCACTTATATTAAAATTCTGCTCTGTATGAGATTAATAAGATAAATATCGTCCGTCTTGTATTTCTGAAGCCGGGATGTGTTAGAGAACTAAAACATTAAGCTCAACTCGATTGTAGTCATTATTACATCAGCTTAGCCCAAAGTAGGTCACGCAAAGTAGTCAAATAAATTTGAATTCCGAAAGAAATGCGAACATTAAAATGGTTTCTTCTAAGTAAATTTATTTTAAATCAAAATATTCTGCTGATCGCTCTCTATATCTGGTTAGTGCTTAGCGGCATGCAACAGGCATATTCCTTTCTCAAAATGCAACAGACGCAGCAATTTTAAGGTTACGAAATGCTAGTGCAATTTAACTCATTGGAGAAGAGTCTTTTTCGAAAACTAAAAGTCACTCAGCTGCTCAAGAAATCCCGCAACTTTCATCGAACCCCGAACGTCCAATTACCTTGTTCATAAGAGAGCGGCCTCGGTCCCTGCTCTGAGCCAGATGGGCCCAGTTTACACTTTAATATCATATTTATTTAAGATACCGACCCGAGATAGCTCAGTCCGTATAGCGACTGGCTAAAGGCTGGACTACTGAAGGTTCAGAGTTCGAGTCCCGCAGGGTCAAGAATTTTCTCTCCTCCACATCGTCCAGACCGTCTCTGGGGTTCACCAAACCTCCTATACAATGGGTACCGGGGGCTCTTTCCCGGGTGTAAAGCTGCCGGGGTGTGAAGCTGACCACTCGCCTCCAATTAGTGCCCAGAGAATGTGGATCTATACATCCACTCTCCCATACGCCTTAATGACGTAGTGGTTAATTAGTTAAGCACAGGGACAACTTTTCTTTTTCCCCCTTGGCACTACAGCCCCAGTGGGCCTACGCCTACCTCCATGAACTTCTCCGTTCAGTTCAATTTTTCTACATCTTATACATTCGGTAGGACTCCTTGGGCGGATGATCAGCTCGTCGCAAGGTCTCTACCTGTATACAAACACAGAAAAATGCACACACACCAAACATCCATGACCTGAGTGGGATTCGAACCCACGATCCCGACTTCCGAGAAAGCGAAGACAGTACATGCCTTAGACCGCTCGGTTACCGTGACCGGCTGGGGACAATTTTATCCTACCTATTTATTTAAGATACATTTTAAAATTACTCTCTCACCCATGCCTTGATCATCTGAGAGGTTTCCCTTATTCAGGTTTCTCAGATTTATCGTCTATGAATCAAGGGCCATTTCTGATATGTTGACATAACCAGTCTTAAAGTGGAATATCCCTTATAACCGTTCTTTAACCCACAAATTGCAAGCGTACTGTTCTAAGGCCACTTAGTTTCAAGGTAAAGGTCGAATTTACTTTTACGTTATACCACTCTTATGCAAGTCTGTATAAACCGGTTGACTCGACTCGCTTGTATAAGAACTTGGTGGGTGTGCTTTAATGTTGCACTGTTACGTTGTTACACGTGAAGGCTGCTCAGCCGCGGGCAAACCGTTACACGTAACCAAGCCGGAACATATTGCAGCGCAGTAAACTGAAAACACGAAGAAAAGAAAAGGCAAAAGTTACGGAGGAAATGAATTATTTAAAAGTTCAGTTTCAACAGCATTAAGCTTCTCCAAGTACTGGTACTTAGTGAGTTATATAATGAATTACGAAGAATTCTTTTAGCGTTTATGAACCGGTCACTTTGCACTGTGCCTTCACGCTGTTACATATACGCAACAGCGTATTTGGTTGGGGCACTGTGCTACAAACCTGAAGGTCGCGGGTTCGAATCCCGATGAGGTGGATTCTTTTCAATTTACCTAATCCTTCCGTTGCACTGTGACCCTGGTTTCGACTCAGCCTCTAACAGAAATAAGCACTAGGAGTCTTTCTAGTGCGTAAAGGGTGGCCGGCGGTTAAGGCTGACAACCTTACCGCAATCTGTGAGCCGATTTTCTAGAGAAAATGTGGCACACTCGACGTCTCACAACCCAACGGGCCTTCACGGCCTGTTACAAGGATAGCTTTACCTTTTACCTTTTACATAATATTGTAAGCTTTGGAACACTTTAATTTTTATAAATGTAAATTACAACTTTTACGTGTAAGATAATAAAATTAGCAGTCATTATATTGTAACTTCCTCTATTAGAGAAAGTTGCTTACAGAGAAAATTTGTTCATACATTCTCTTTGAGCATGTTAAAGCATTCAGCAGAGTGTCTTGAGGTAGTCTTCTCCATTATGTTAAAGAGTGTACCAATTAAGTTGCCTTAGCATTGAAAAGCACCCATGGAGTTGCGCACCTTTGCTTGGCTGAGCTTTCTTGTCTCCTCACCAGTAACTCGCTTAATAAGATCTTAACAATTTTTGTGAGGGATGTAATTATGAAGGATATGGACGAGGTTTGAAACTGTTATTAAGCTTCTCGGCACTTCATACAGCAAGAGTCACAGTTCTCGGGTTTCAACTTGAACGACATGGTAGCAGCTTTCTGCGTAAACCACCGGAACCACTTGGTGCACAGAACACAAACACCAGAGCAAGTCACAGAGCAACGACCCTGAAAAGACAGCCCTCTGCTTCTTCGATAAGAATTGTTTGTATCCCGCAAAACAGCCCCAATTTCAAGTAAATCGGATGAGGCCAGTGTACAGTTTATATGCTCGTGAAAGTTATCATTCACTGCAACTTACAGAAATCTTGGTGTTTTCTTCCCGTCCGATACGGAGGAAACGGACGACAACAAGATTTGTTTCCACACAAACATCGCGTCATGCGAAAATTATAATGACGTTAAAGAAAGCATCGCACATTACTTTTTATACCAGATATCCCAGGTTCTTCTTCCAAACCATGTACTCTTGATCATATCTACTCCTTTTTCTGCAATCATAATTGCTGGAGCATTTGTATTGCCAGATGTGACTTTAGGCATTACCGATGCATCAATAACTCTAAGTCTATCGACACCGTAAACTCGAAGTTCGGGGTCAACAACTGCCCCGTGGTCCCCAGCAGGTCCCATACGACAGGTGCCTGCTTGATGGTTCTCCGGGCCTGTTTGTCTGCGAACCGCACAATCCCAGTACGCGTCACAGCCAAATGTGATGTTCTCACAGCCAGGAACTGGCGTTTCGTCAAGCCGAAAACCGTAGCGTTGCAAGCTCGGCGTCTGGGACATGGCTATGGCAATCTTGATACCATCCACCAACGTAGCGATGTCGGCAGGTTGAGAGAGGTAGTTAGCAACAATCTTTGGGTGGGCCAGAGGATCCGCATTCCTTAGCGTGAGGTATCCTCGACTCATCGGATGAAGCACAGCAGGGATTATATTTACAGGTCTCTGGGCATTGGTATTATTGGAATTAACTCTCTCACCAACTTGACCTGTTCTGGCACAGTTGGCAAGGAAACCACCAAAGAAGAACTGGAGATCGGGATTATCATCATCAGGATTGTTATACTTAGAGTTGAGGAGAGCAGTGACTTCTGATATACCTGTTCCTGACATCAGACCGTCTCTGAACAGAAGGTATTCCATAGCTGTTGCCCAGTTCAGTGCTTGTGTATCCGTGTCATTAATGAGGAAATTCACAAAATATGCAACGTGGTTATGCAGATTCCGCCCGACGCCTGGAAGATCTACTATAACAGGGATACCAACGGATTTCAGATCTTCCTTAGGACCTATACCCGACAGCATAAGAATCTGAGGAGAGTTAACTGCACCTCCTGAAATTATTATCTCATTTCTAGCAAGGATAACCTCGTTCATTCCTGAGTGTCCACCTCTGATAACGACCACTCCGTAGGCCTCTTTCGTGGTCTCGTTGACGAGAACCTTGGCCACAGTCGTGTTGAGCATGATGTGAAGGTTGTGGCGATGTTTGACTGGTCTGAGGAAAGCCTTGGCGGTGCTCAGACGGGAGCCGTTCCTGCTAGTGGTCTGGGCTATGGCAAATCCTGTACGCGACACTCCATTCAGGTCTCGGACCTCGTAACCCATCTCCCGGCCTGCCTGTAGAATGGCGTGAGACAGAGGTGGGTGATAAGGGAATTGGTTTACTGTGAGGTAGCCCCCCACACCGTGATAGCCGTGATCCATAAGGTGCGGTTGTTGGTTGTCTTCGGACTTCAAGAAGTAGGGCAGGACGTCTTGATAGGACCAGCCTGTGTTCCCAAGTGCAGCCCAGTCGTCGTAATCTCGTCTGCTGCCACGGATGTACATCATCCCGTTCATGACGCTTGTTCCACCGATAACCTGCAACAGACACACACACACAGGGCTTCAGCCCACTTCAGTTTAACTGGAAGCCAGCAGAATGACTGCTGTAGGTTTCTACCTGTCACTAAATAAATTTTGTAATGAAATCATAATATAACTGGTATATGTAAGAAGTCAGTTTGAAAAAGTTTAAATTGTAAATATCAGGAAGCAATAAGAAATATAAATCCGATTTTTATGAATAGGAGAGACGAATAAATTTTGAAATATTTGGTAGTAAGTAAAAATAAAGTAAAGGTATCCCTGTAACAGGCCGTGGAGGCCCGTAGGGTTGTGAGATGTTGAGGTTCCCACATTTTCTCTAGAAAATCGGCTCATAGATGGCGGTAAGGTTGTTAGCCCTACACGCCGGTCGCCCCTTACCCCCAAGAATATTCATGGTACTCATTTCTGTTAAAGGCTGCGTCGACCCCAGGGCAATAGTGCTGCTGAAAGGATTAGATCAATTGAAAAGGTCCACCTCAACGGGATTCGATCCCCCTAGCTACCAGCTTGTAGCATTGTGCCTCAACCAACTACGCTAACGCGTGCCCCCAGTGTTTGGTAGTATCCAGTTCAAAAATGTTATAGTCGAGTTTACGTTCCAAAACTTTTAAAATCAGGTTATACAGAATAAAAATTTTGACAGTTCTTGTATGGATGTGAAACGCGATTCCTTACAAAGGGCTCAGGAAATGAAAGGATGTGAGCAATTTAGGACATTGCATAAAAAGAAAATTAGTTTTCTTTTCCACAACATTAGGCAGATTATTAAAATTTGCTAAGAAAGGAATATTGACTCAACATATTGAACCCTTTTTGTAGTCGGTCACGTGGTAGAAAGTTTGCGAGCTATGATGAAGGTTCTGTAAACAAGAATTTCAAAGGGAACGCTTTCCTTTGTACTCACTGTACAGAAGATCCCATTAATTTATATCCAATTTGTATCGCTGATTCAGGAAGAAGTAAGAGTGACTAGGAGAAACTGAAATTAATCGCAGTGAGTTCATGCTATAAGAGATACTTTGAAGGCTGTGCCCTGATATTGTCTTTAATGACAATGCATAATTTGTTTTGTATGGAAATAGTGCACCGTCGGTGTGCTCTGGGTCTAAGCGTATGTGCAGACAGGGACGAGGGTGTTGAGAAAGAAATGAAATACCATTTGTCACTATTCCCTTGAACCAGATTTTGTGCTTAGATCCTACAACATAGATTAACCGTCCCTTCGATTTCTTCGTATATCAGTGTTCGTATCTGCTAACTAGTTAATTAACTTAGAAATTTTGTGGAGCGGTATGTAGGGGAAGTTATGTTATTATGCATTAAATACAAGTCACAACAGAAAACAAATCACGGGTTAATGTATATCACAGGAAAGTTAAAGCTAAAGCCTAATTTTTTACTTGAGAATCCTTCACTTTCATTGATAGTGTCAGAGTTATTTACGGGCTACATTTTCTTTGCAATTCAGTAGCTACCGTGTCAAGACCAGTGACTCGTGGTTTTCATCGTTTCTGGTATGGAACATTGAGTCTTATGTTATTTAACGAAGCCCTTTCAACTGAAGACCTTCTGTAATGTCAATGGAGGTTAGAAAATGGAATGGATGATTACGAAAGAATTGTTGAGGAATATATCACGTTCTGACTGAAAGTATTTTTTCCCTGGAGAGACAATTATACATACGAAAATTCTCAGTACAGCCAAACAGTCCGACCTAGTTTCTAGGCGCTTGCCTCCAGAGCATAAAAACCTGCTCAGTGAGTTGCTTGTAGAAGCGGCACAAATATCTCTGAAATTACGTTGTTGGCTTACGCAGTAGATGGTCCTTAGATTCCCCGACACGCTATGCATATGCTGACTCGTAATCAGGTCCCAACAATTGAGTCTGGTCTCGGGGCGGATTCTATTCTTACAGCAAGAGCCATGGGAAAATTCTTAATGGTCTTATTGGCGAGGGGGCACTAGAAGCAGACCTCTTATGTGACGTTGTCGTAATGTGATGTGTGAGTGAACGGATGCACGTGGGAGAGACTGAATGCAAGGAAGTAAAAGTAACATATGAGGAAAGAAGGGAATGGGACGAGAGGAGACTGAAATATAGTAAAAGAAGAAAGGAAAAGTAAAAACGACAGGGAGGAATGTAAATAAAGATAATGACGGGAGGGAAATGAAAGAGATAATGGAGTAAAAGGAAAAAGAGAAAGCGAAAAATAAAAAAGGGAGAAGAAAACTCAAATAGGAAAGAAAAGAGAGTGAAGGAAGACGAAAGGACGACTAGAGAAAGGGGTTAAGAAATAAGTGAGAAATGTGGAGGGAAGAACAAATGAATGAGACGAACGCTGTAACAGTTTCTAATTACATACGCAGTTCGCTCATCAGTAGACGTGCCTAATGAATAACGGTTCTTTACAAAATACCGGTACCTTGCCCCGAGGCCAGGAGCACATGCGGCCAGCCTCGTTGAGGCAGGCATGTTCCTCTGGTTCTGTCCTGTAGCTCCAGTCGATGTCGCTACCCACGAAGTTGAGGAACATGGATGGCACCTGAGTGCCCGTCGGTTCGTCAACGCCCGCCTCAATCAGCAAGACCCTCCAGTGTGGAATCTCGCTCAGTCGGCTTGCCACAACTGCTCCTATAAGACACAAAGTATATTTTTTACAGAGATAGCACCACAAGATTACGAGTTCGAATCCCTCTTACTTAATAATATTTACATGTTATAAAAAAGCGATCGGAGCTATCCATAGCTTGGACCGTTAGGCAGCTGTTTCTCACAGCGAAGGACAGGTTTCAGCCCAGAGGCGGTGTAGTGTATGCGGAAACTGTGGTAGAAAGAGTAACTGTAGAGGAAGTTTTTCTTTCAGTGCTATGGTATCCATTCTCATTTCCAACGTACCACAGCTACTGAAGCGTGCGACAGGCTAGACCAGCCAGCACGCTTCACCACTTCGATCCTCAGCTGGGGTTCTTCCTCTGATTGGGCACTTTACGGACTTAATTTTATTCACAGAAGGAAAGAGGAAGACAAGTTTTTTTTCTTACCTGAGGACCCTCCGCCCACGACGATGAAATCGTAAATGGGATCCGGAACGGATCGACTCTCCGGGCGGCCGCAGGGGTCCTCGAGATCGCACTGTGACCGGATGAAAACTTCGAGTAGCCCCATGAACAGCATGAAGGCTGAACCCCCGCAAGTGCTGGCCAGAGTGGGCCCCGGCTGCGTCACCGGACAGTTACAGCTCATCCTGCAGAAACGTGCACGTTAGACGCCGGTGATGAACATGATGAAAAAGCATTAAGGTACATTCAGGAAAACGGTAATTTTTATTGGGACTAAGCAACTGGTACCAAGACCCGAAGATTCATCACTGTTAGTATCAAAACCCTCCACTGTACACGATTGTGAGCACCCTTATAATCTGCCACCTAGAAGTCCCACCTACGTGTCATCCCCCTATTTCCTCTTTGGTCTCCCAAATGGAAGCTTTCCAACAGTTTTCCCCAGTAAGTTTCTCTTATATTTACGTTTGAGCTACCAGTCCGGCCCATTATTAACTTCCCTGATTTGTTGCCATGTACGCCTACTTCATAATTGATTGCTCCTTCTCTTAATCCAATTACACTGAATATCAAGGTAAACAAGGTGAAGTTGTTCCTGTGATTAACTAATTAAGCACTACGCCACGAAGGAATATGGGGAAGTGGATGTATAGATACATATTTTCTTGGCCTCGGCACTAGCTGGAGGTGAGTGGTCAGCTTCACGCTCCTGCCGCTTTAAACCCGGGGAAAGAGCCCCCGATACCCATTGGATAGGAAGGTGAGTGGGTCCCAGAGCCGGTCTGGGCGATATGGAGAATAGAAAATTCTAACCCTACCGGGACTCGGAACTCCGAACCCTCGGTCGTCCAGCCAATAAGAAGTCGCTATACCGACTGCACCACACCAGCTCAGGTAGACTGCATAAAATTATTATATCATTGATTTCATACAGTGTATGCTACAGCTGGGATTTCTGGTACACTAATAGCAATATATGCAGTTTCAGCTTTTAAAACAAAGTGCTTGGAAAAATAATTGGGATTGAAAGAAATTACCTCTGTAAGAAATGGAAGTCCTGTAGGCACTGCCAAATTCGCGTTGATAGACGGTCTCATAGGCGGGATAACGACTGACTGACTGACTGACTGACTGACCGACCGACAGACTGAACATCAGACTCTATGGCTTTCCCTCAGCTACTCTGAAGTCTCATTTAACAAGAAATTCGACCGTGCAATATCTCAGACAGTTAATCTCCGGCTTTTTACTGCAGAGGTGCGTGTTCGATGCCAAGTCAGGTAGAATTTCTGGTGGTCAGAGTGGCACCTCCGAGTACTTCGATTTCCCCTGGCATTTCCCCTTCCACCAGTTGCTCCACATTCATTAATCATCTTATTATCGCCGCTATATAAAGTCAACAGTAACAGTGCTGTTAAATAACTAACAAACAAGAATTTCCCTATTGCTATGAAACTACTCGTATTTAGTGATTACATTTTTTTCTCTCTCTCCTCTCGCTCCCACTTTGGAGCACAGGGCTCATTTTTAAGTTTCATTACTATTTTACAGACGGTAGGACCCCTTGAACGGGTGATCAACTCGTTTCAAGGCCTCTACCTTGACACAGGACAAGACAAAACACAGAATAAACGCATTCACACACCAAAGATCCATGCATTGTGTGGGATTCGAATCCACGACCCCGGTTTCCGAGTGAGCGAAGACAGTACATGCCTTAGACCGCTCGGCTACCGTGACTGGCAAGTCATTAAATTACATTTGCAATTCTTGGTACCAGAATTTTGTCGATTTTGATTTATAACAGCGATATATACACCCTTTCCTCTGTGAAACGATATTGAAACTTAAATACGGCAAATATGTATACGTATACAATGGAATTTACAAACACGATATCTAATCCTTTAGTAAACAATTACATTTCATTGGTGCACAGGTTATTAGTCTATTTAAGCCCTTCGTAATGATTTCTTAACTTTGACTTTTCTTATCGAGAACTTAAGATATAATCTGAACAAGTCCTCCGGGAGGAACTTTAAGCCGTGGGTCCCGTGTCGTAGATTTACGGCACGTAAAAGATCCTCATGTCTCTAAGAGACCTCTGAGCAAAATTAGGCAACACATTTCCCGCCCAAGTAGTTTCCAATGCATCTGGTAGATGGGGGAAATATCAGGTACCGAGGGCCGACCTCGTTGGCTGAACGGGGCTGATAGCACGCACCAGTACCGGTAGGGTATGGCGACAGTAGAAATAAAAGGGGGACGCACAATGGACCAATAACTGGTCTAAGTGCATGGGGAAACCCATCCCCTCTAATAATAATAAAAAAATAAGATATAATGTTCTATTAATAAGCTAAGCTATTTTGTTTAGCCCAGAACAAAAAGTATAAATATTATGTTTTTGGACATTATCCATCGTCACAAACTTTTAGATCTTATCCAGAACAGAAAGGACAAAATACATCAAAATCATCCCATTTCTTTTTGTTAAGTATTTACGCTCATTGTTTATGCCGCGATATACCTTCACGTATCTGTTTTACACGCCATCGAACAATATTCGGTTCACATAAAAAACTTAACTGTCACGCGTTTGTACTGGAGCTATGTCAACCATGTCACTAACAGGCCTACATACTTTGTCAAGCGATTCTGTCGGATTGTACGATTTCTGATTCTTTTATTGCTTTATGTGTTCTAAAATCAATAAAATCGAATGTTAGGGTAAGGCCCGATTTTATGATAGGCATTTGCACACAAAGTTAAAAGTACAACGCGAAATGACAACCGCTTGACAGCATAGGAAATAGTGACTAATATTATGTGATATCTCAGGGATTATAATCTTTTGCTAAGAAATGAATCGATGAAGGAGAGTTGTCAAGTTGAGTAACAACACGGATTCCCTTATTGTCTTCTCTCTTACTTCAATCACGAATATTTTCAGTTTCTTACGACGCATGAATTTAAAACGTTCCTTGAATTGTGACATCTGCTTTCTCGTAAGAAGAGTATCTATCGGAAGAAACAGGAAGCTTTTAACACAACTCCCTGCAGTCCTGTCAATTCATTAGAAAACTGCAAAACTGCTCTCCTTATAACGTGGTTTCCTTTATCTTGCAAATGTATTTTAAACCTCTCCTGTGCATCTACATATTTAAAACACCTTAAATAATTTGTTACATTTTATTCAAATTATTGACTCTCAGAAATTGAACGGCATTGCTTCTACTCCGGAAGTTACACAGTGTCGATCGGGATGAAAACAAAAATCAAACTTCGTGGCTTTAGCCCGCAAGCGAACTATACCGACCGAGCGACCGCCGCTTGTCGGCGAAGTTAGTGTCAACTTTAGCGGATAGAGGGTGTTGGGTGGTCAGCGCAACGAATCCCCACGGCCCTTAATTTCGGTTTTCTAGACCGGAGCCGCTATTCTTCCATTCAAGTACTTCCTCAATTATCCCCACGAGGCTGAGTAGACCCCGCTCCAGACCCACTACTTCTCAGAGAATCTGGTAGCGTTGGGAATTAAACCCTGAACCTCTGGTTCTGTAACCAGGAACTCTGACCATTAGACCACAGAGGCGGTCCGTGATGCAAACATGATCATGAATATCTACGAAGGATGCTGTCGTAAACTCTCTGAGTATAGGCCCTCCTCTCCATCTGGAAAACCGCAAAGAACCATGAAGACTCAGATACGATAGCTGGTATCGCCGTAGGGATTATAAACAATTATCTCCCGAACAAGATATTCGTAGTAGCGTTACTCCCACATCTGCCGAACGTCATGATGGTGTGGTCACCATTCCTGTTTCATATGCGGAGGTCCCGGGTTCGAATATCAAATCAGAGGCAGAATATCCCGAGGCTCTTCATCGATTACCTCAGTCGCTCAAAGCCCATGCTGGGATAGTACCTTAAATTAGGCCAGGACAGCTTCTTCCACATATTTCCCGATATATCTTAACTGGTTCTGCATTAGGAAGACTGCTGTTACATAACACACATGAATCAATTGCTCCCGCAACAAATTAAACGGTAATATTTTTAAACAAGAATAATAACCAGCGAAATGTACTCTCATAAATGGAAAAGCGAGAATTTCAAGATACTCTGAAGATGGAGGCAGCATGTTCCTCCGAAACGTTGCTAACTTCTATCAGATTATGTGGCATTTCGTACCAGAAGACACTGAAGTTCAGTCACCGCCGTGACAACCTCAAATCTCAGAAACAGAAATAACTCTTATTACTGAATTATTACGAAAGTTTTATGAATCACGGGTTTTATTTATACTTCTCTCGCTATATCATATATAATTCTCATGTTTTATGTCACGTAATTTACTGCTATTATTTTAACGACTAAACAACTGCCCTAGTTGTCATTTTTTTCCCTTTTTAGTAGTTTGGCATGAGAGAGCACTAACTCTATTGTTGTGCATTTCTCATAGAAACATAGAAATTCCGTTATGTGGTGAAAGTGACTGGAGGTTGGGGTAAGGTCATGATGTGCTGCTACACTGTCAGGAGGTCGGCTGTCTTTCCGGCATGATAACAATTGTTCTGTCACGTTGATATGCAATAGAGAACTGCTTTAACAGTACATCACTTCCCTCTTAATTACGTGCTCTTTAAACTCTAGTCATTGGGTTCAACAGATTATGTCTTGTTACGTCAAAATGCAGCTGCAGAAGAACGATAGGAATTAATTGGAACCGTGGCCAGCAGCGTATTACTCCCTATGAATACATCGTTCGTTCCTGGCTTTCTTGCCAAAGGTACTGGATCTCAGTTTTTATACAGATATACTCTCGCCTCACGAAATTTTCCTCGACCTGGTTTGCTGCACGTGATTTAATGTATTTCGTGAATTTTCTCTGCATTTCTGCACGGATGCTAGAACAATATCTCAGGCCACGACAGCATCCTACCAAGTCCTTTCCATTTCACTCTATATAACACCTATCTCAGTCAACAAAAACTAAACTCCTTGGTTTTAGTCCGCAAGCGAACTATACCGACCGAGCGACCGCCGCTTGTCGGCGAAATTAGTGCCAACTTTTGCTGATAGAGAGTGTCACGTAGTAAGCGCAACGGATCCCCACGGCCGTTAGTCTCGGTTTCCTAGACCGGAGCCGCTATTTCCTTGAAATAGCTCCTCAATTATCCTTACGAGGCTGAGTGGTCACCGTTCCACAACCACTTACTTACTTACTCATGGAGCTGAGGCCTTCTTGAGGAGCCGCCAATTCTGCAGCTACTCTAGAATTTCCCAGCATTTTATGGAACCCGAAGATTCATCACCGTGTTCACAAGAGCCCGCCACTGGTCCTATCCTGAGCCAGATCTATCCAATCCATCCCATCCCACTACTTATCAGAAAATATGGTAGCGCCCGGAATCGAACCCGGGACCTCTGAATCTGTAGCCAGGAACTCTGACCGCTAGACCACAGAGGCGGCCTATCTCAGTCAACGGCATCATTAAATAATGCAGACTCAGCCAACTCTCGTGTCCAATCCACTATTCACAATAACTAAAAAAAATAAATATGTAATATTTCCCTTATTTACTAGGAAGATATAGACGGAGTTGGGAGATAAGATAAAATAGATCTTAATAGGATGAGGAGTTATGAACTGGATTCATTTGGCTCGGGATAGGGACTAGTGAGAGATCTTGTAAACACGATAATGAACTGGGACCTCTGATGATGATGATGATGATGATGATGATGATGATGATTTTACAATAATGTGAGGTTTTTATTTCAAGAAATTATTCTGCCTACATTTTCCATTTTATATTGTTTCGTTAAGATAAATGGAATATTCATGTATAATTTTGAAAGAAAATCGTAGACGCCCGTGATCTGGATTTCTCGACACGTTTTCCATATACAGGTATGGCTAGCGGCTAACAATGTGATGAAGCAGTCTTAAGCGACAGACACACTTCCGGGTGAAAGAACACCAAAGACCTGCGATTACGCAGCGAGTTGTAAGATGAGGAATGGTAACTAGGAACACATTCGGAGTGCTCGAGAACTCCACTGATAAATATGGCATAAATCGCACTGCAATCTGATGAAACCTGAGTGCGACTACTCTTCGTGTACTTATACACGTATTCCTTTATTTTAACGAAGAAGAAATCGTGTGCACGATCTGCTCGTTGTTGTAGCAGGAACAAGATACGAACTGTTCTTGGAATGAGGACTAACGTCTGCTTCAGCATTAGAGATATATTGCACAATGTTTAGGGGTTATCTGCAGACCCAGTCCTGGAAAGCCCTCAGGTACAGTACTTCATGTCAGATTTTAATTTCACAGATGATGGCGTATCGTGAAATTTCCAGTTCAATTAACGGACTGTCCATCTATGGTTTATGAGTAACAAAGTGGCACGGAAACAGTTTCTCTACGAAAATTTCAGTTCCCTCCAGCCTGCCATCTATTAAGGTAAAGGTAACCGTGCTTAACTCATTAAGCACTACACCATGAAGGTGTATAGGGTAGTGGATATACAGATCCACATTTTCTTGACCTCGGCACTAGTTGAGGTGAGTGGTCAGCTTCATGACCCGGCTGCTCTACCCCCGGTACACATTGGGTAGGAGGCTGGGTAGGCCCAAGAGCCGGTCTGGACAAGGAGAAGAGAAAATTCTTGACTCTAACGGGACTCGAACTCTGATCCCTCAGTCGTCCAGTCCATATCCAGTCACTATACCGACTGTACTATTCCGGCTCCCTAAATACTTATCTGTTACGTATCCTAAGGGGTGCGGAAAGACCTACTAGTCACCATGTTATTACAGCCTTGGACCTCAGTTTGGGCGTCTCCCCTGGCCCAATATAATGTTTGACCCGGAGTGCGAAAGGTTGATTATTTTCACTATCGATGTATAAATGTATAACATGACTGTAAAGCAATGAAATATAATTAAAATCCGCAGTATCAAAACAGTCTTCTTTGTCTCATAACCTTCCTTAGAAGATTCTGCCAGACTTGTAGACCACCCGGTTTTAATTTCTGTGGATTTCGGAACAATAATCTTTTTACGTAGCAAGATCGTCAGCCTGGAGGACCAGGTACCTGTTACAGAGTGACCCACTTATATCCGCAGGCACTGGGTCCCTTTTCGTCACTTTCTACGACTCGCAGGACAGTGGTGGAGGGTTTCTAACTTGCTACCACACGGGGAAAATACAGTTACATTATTTTTAATCCGTGTTTTCTCCTTGTGAGTTGCACGCCCGTATCGCACTGAATTCCTTCGACAAAACACCATCCGTCGCAAACCAATAAAAGAAAAAGCGAGCCGGAAAACAATGCTTTGCTTTGAATTTCAGGTTTATGGTATCGTGTCATCTTGTAGGTAAATACCAACTTTTCGGAGGAACATTCCTCCTCTCACCTCCTACTGCTTTCTCGCCTATGTAATCGCGGGGGGAAGGGGTGAGAACTTATAATCACTTTCGTCTGTTATTCTCTTTCGCTAACATCTATGTTGCACTCGGCTGCCGTCGGCTGTCTTAGCTATGGTAGCTCGGGAGCGGTCGAGGACAGGATGGTTACTGGCGGGTGAATCAGAACTCCCTGCGTACATTTTCTACTATGTACACTGTCTATTTACAATAATAATTACATGAAGAAAAAGGTTAGCTTTTGATCTGTCTATCCTGACTTTTATCCTAAACTAATTCTACCGACCTTGGTTGTGGAGGGGAGGTGCCTTGAAACTGTGCTCCTATCATTGTCTGTCACTCTCCGTTCATTTCTACCCTGTTCTACCCTGGATCTCACTTGGTACACTGGAGACTGCCTTATAATCACAC
>NW_019735468.1:1149030-1165056 GCF_002891405.2 Cryptotermes secundus | reverse complement strand
ATCGTCTCTATGCATGCTACGTGTCACAACGCATCTCATCCTTGTTGAGCTTATCACCTTAATTGCGCTTCGAAATCATTTGCCAATTTAGAGGTTTTGATTCGTGTTAGGGTTTCAGCGTGTGCTTATATATGCTTCGTACTAAAATTACTTTTTTAAATGACACGTTTGAAAATTCGCCTGTAATTTTCAGTGACTGTATTTCTAAATTTTGAGCGTTTTAATTCTTTTAAATTACCCATTTTTTTCTTTGTCAGCCTGTAACAGAAATCAGTACCACGAATCTTGTTGGGGGGTAAAGGGCGACCGGCGCTTAAGGTTGACAACCTTACCGCTATCTATGAGCCGATTGTCAAGAAAATGTGGGAACCTCAACATCTCACAACCGCCTCCACGGCCTGTTACAGGGATACCTTTAATTTTACTTACTTTTTTTTGCCGCTTTTAGAGGCCTGTCAGTCTCTCAGCTGACCGCCTCTGTGGTCTAGTGGTCACAGTTCCTGGTTACAGATCTAGAGTTCCGGGTTCGATTCCCGGCGCTACCAGATTTTCTGAGAAGTAGTGGGTCTGGAACGGGGCTCGCTCAGCCTCATGAGAATAATTGAGGAGCTATTTTAAGGAAATATAGGCTCCAGCCTAGAAAACCGAAATTAAGGGCCGTGGGGATTCGTTGCACTGACCACGTGACACCCTCTATCCGCTAAAGTTGGCACTAACTTCGCCGACAAGCGGCGGTAGCTCGGTCGGTTCGCTTGCGGACTAAAGTCAGAGAGTTTGTTTCTTTGTTTTTTGTCAGCCATTCAGCGTGAAGCTGAAATTGGGCAGATGCAGTGAAATTATTTCGTATGATACACTGTGGAATTTGTCCTGCCAAGAATGATATTTCTAAACGAAATTCGCACACTGCAATAAGTGCATGGAGAAGATATGGCTGTGTGACGTGACATACTGTGGGCCACATGTACGTGCGTAACGTGCCTCCTAGTTCCTCAAGGCACGACTGTATCTCAGACTTGCTAAGTTCGACTGCCGAGATATGTACTTAACAACGACTGTGTGTCATGATTGTCATATGTGAAACTCGCGTTCCTTAAGGATTGAGTAATGAATATTGTAATAATAAAAACTGCTCTGCTTGAGAGTTAGAAAGTGCAATATCAAAGTATGCTAACGCTTTTATTTCCAAGGGAAAATATGGGCCTATATACTGCTTTTGTTGGCGGACCGTATTTTTTTAATCAAAGAAACATGAATATTGCTTCAAGGTAATTAATTCACGAGCCTGTTCCCTACTTTCATTTAGATTACTCAAAATGGTGTTAATGAGTATCAACGTACCATGTATACACTATAACGTACATTCTCCAATAAAATATACATCTTTTTTATTTGACTTGCAGAAAAACCGTTCTTAGATAATAAGAAGTATTGAGGAAAATCCGTGAAACATACTTTCTTTCAAATTCTTCACTGTATATGCTGAGGCTAGCAAAATCGGCGCTTACGCCCTATTCACTGCAGTTATCCATTTGTGTAAGTCTAAATAATTTCTCCTCTTACGTCCTATAGATACCAGTGACGTCAAATTCGACTGCGTCCCGATACTACCTTCTAGATCCTTACTTGCTATCTCTGTCAGCAAGCGTGCCAAATTTCACTGCGTCCCGATGCTACCTTCTAGATCCTTACTTGCTATCTCTGTCAGCAAGCGTGCCAAATTTCACTGCATCCCGATGCTACCTTCTAGATCCTTTCTTGCTATCTCTGTCAGCAAGCGTGCCAAATTTCACTGCGTCCCGATGCTACCTTCTAGATCCTTTCTTGCTATCTCTGTCAGCAAGCGTGCCAAATTTCACTGCGTCCCGATGCTACCTTCTAGATCCTTACTTGCTATCTCTGTCAGCAAGCGTGCCAAATTTCACTGCATCCCGATGCTACCTTCTAGATCCTTTCTTGCTATCTCTGTCAGCAAGCGTGCCAAATTTCACTGCGTCCCGATGCTACCTTCTAGATCCTTTCTTGCTATCTCTGTCAGCAAGCGTGCCAAATTTCACTGCGTCCCGATGCTACCTTCTAGATCCTTACTTGCTATCTCTGTCAGCAAGCGTGCCAAATTTCACTGCATCCCGATGCTACCTTCTAGATCCTTTCTTGCTATCTCTGTCAGCAAGCGTGCCAAATTTCACTGCGTCCCGATGCTACCTTCTAGATCCTTTCTTGCTATCTCTGTCAGCAAGCGTGCCAAATTTCACTGCGTCCCGATGCTACCTTCTAGATCCTTACTTGCTATCTCTGTCAGCAAGCGTGCCAAATTTCACTGCATCCCGATGCTACCTTCTAGATCCTTTCTTGCTATCTCTGTCAGCAAGCGTGCCAAATTTCACTGCGTCCCGATGCTACCTTCTAGATCCTTTCTTGCTATCTCTGTCAGCAAGCGTGCCAAATTTCACTGCGTCCCGATGCTACCTTCTAGATCCTTACTTGCTATCTCTGTCAGCAAGCGTGCCAAATTTCACTGCATCCCGATGCTACCTTCTAGATCCTTACTTGCTATCTCTGTCAGCAAGCGTGCCAAATTTCACTGCGTCCCGATGCTACCTTC
Organism: Cryptotermes secundus; assembly: GCF_002891405.2. Lineage (NCBI taxonomy): Eukaryota > Metazoa > Arthropoda > Insecta > Blattodea > Kalotermitidae > Cryptotermes > Cryptotermes secundus. Next base: position 1,162,454 of record NW_019735468.1, on the reverse strand, counting down.
TAGATCCTTTCTTGCTATCTCTGTCAGCAAGCGTGCCAAATTTCACTGCATCCCGATGCTACCTTCTAGATCCTTACTTGGTATCTCTGTCAGCAAGCGTGCCAAATTTCACTGCGTCCCGATGCTACCTTCTAGATCCTTTCTTGCTATCTCTGTCAGCAATCGTGCCAAAAAGAAAGGACCAGTTCATTTGTCATGTGCTTGCTCGATGTGGCTGCTCAGGTACCGATTGAAAATGCATGTTTGGGTGGGCCGTGGTGGTTTTGCCTCCGAGTTTCGCTTGAGGGCACCAATGTACCCTACGGCTGAGTAGGCAGCACGACGAAGTTCACCTTGGTCTTGAGAGTGATGTGATACTTTTTAAATTCGAAAATGGAATGGCGCTACTGCGGTGGGACCGCACCCATTAATTCAAATGCAGTACTTCCTCCTATACGAACCGACAAGTGGTTTGGCTTTTGCTGAGACCGGATTGTTTTTCCCTCTTATTAATGACCTCATTAAGTAGCTGCAAGCACCTACATTACAACTATAATGACAGACATTATTTTTGACGCAGTTCTCTAACGAGCAAGTTGATGAAATCTGTCTGCAGCGTTCGATGGCTCAACTTTACCGACTGTTCGTCTAAGGTATGCACTTGTGACAGGATGATAAATATTCCTGCTTACTGCGGTGTACTGCATGAAGTTGTCTGTAGATGTAGGCATTGTCGGCAGGCTATTGACACTTGTATGTAGACATTTTATAATAGTGTTTACCAAGTAATGACCCATGAAAATTTCTACATTTTTTATGTTACGAGCCAACTGATGGCGAAGGCAAGATACACACAAGCGACCTATGTATACAGGTTACGCGACAGCTCATGACCAATACAGGAAACAAAACAATTCGTACTCCTAACTAGTTAGCTGATAGCCCACAAGGAAATGACGCTTTTGTGTAGGTCACAAGCCGAAAGATGTATATGGATGACATAACCACCAGTACTGGTCACGAGCCTACTGATGGCTCTCGGACCATAACAAAATTGACAGCTCACGAGCCAGCGACCCATGAAAGACGACAATCTAAACGCCTATAACTCACGAGCTAATTTGTGGTCTTCGCAAGACGCCACATTAGTATAGCTCACGAGTCAAAAGATATGCAACGGAAGACAATAATCTGTTCATCTCACGGACCAACTGGTAGCCTACGGAAACGGAATGATCTGTACAACTCACGAGCTAACTTGTGGTCTTCGCAAGACGCCACATTAGTAAAGCTCACGAGTCAAAAGATAGGCAAAGGAAGACAATCTGTTCATCTCACGGACCAACTGTTATCCTATGGAAACACAATGATCGGTTTAGCTCATGAGCTAACTGGTGGCTGGGCGAGCGTAGACACAGAAATGTATAGCTCATGAGCCAAATAAATGCTATAGTGATGCGGAAAAATTAAAGTTATACCTGTGCTTAAATAATTAAGCACCAAGACATGAAGATATATTGGGGACTGGAGGTACAGCTCCACTATTTTTCACCTTTGGTAGTAGAAGGAGGTGAGTGGTCTCCATCACGCCACGGTTGCTTTACCCCCAGGGACAGTGCCCCCGGTACCCTCTGGATAGAGGTTGGGTGGGTTCCATAACCAGTCTGAACGCCCTGGATTAGAGAAAAATCTCTTCCACTTGTCGGGATTTGAACCCGGGCCGCCCAGCCGTAGCCCGTCACCATACCGTCTGAGCTATCCCCGATCTCTAAATGGCAACGAGATATTTGTAGAAATTAGAAAATGACCTTTAAATTTTACCTGTATATTAAGTAGGTGGGTCTCAAATACTGATGCAGTTAGTGTGCGAACCTATATTACTATTACGTGAGGGAAATCCCGAAAGCTGCCATAACCTACAGGCAAGAAGGCATACTTGTAGATCCTTCCACAGATACAGAATATTGCTGAACAAAGAAACCATTCATTACCTTCAGAGTGCGTGTCCATTTCACGCCACTCTGAAGCCATTTTGAAGCTCACTTTTCTTTACGTGTTGGTGCACAAGAGTAGGTGTGCATGCATTCCATACATTTCTGTGCATTCAAGAAGATTTTATTACTATTTATGTAGCCAGAATCAAATCAAGTGATTACTTTCTAAGGAAATATCAGGGGATATAAGGCCGATAGTTAAACCAATATTCCCTGAGAGTAGAGTTAAATTAGAATGGGCAAGTGCTTACTTGGATATACGTACATTAGCATTAAAAAGGTGCGTTTCTTTTATGTATTGGTGCCTGTCTTTTCTTTCGATATCTGCAATGCGTTGATTAGCATATCTGTGGTGGGTCATAGTATATGGCAGGCACTTGTGCAATTGTGTTGATGGATCACAAGTAAAATATTCTTATAATGCCAATTATTTCTCGTAATCAGCAAGTGGCTTAACGCACAGCATGTGTGTTTATGTTCAGTATTAGAGGGGGTGGGTTTCCCCATGCACCGCGACTAGTAGTCTATTGTACGTCCCCCTTTAATTTCTACTGTTGCCATATCCTACCGGTATTGGTACTCCATCTCTCCCCTTTCTGCCAGCAAGGTCGGCCCTCTTCTGGCACTGGTACCCGATAACTTCCCCATCTACCGGAGGCATTGGAAACTACTTGGGCGGGAAACTTTTTGCCTAATTTTGCTCAGAGGTCTCCTAGAGACATGGGGATCTTTCACGTGCCGTAAATCTACGACACGGGACCCACGGCTTAAAGTGTATTTACAACATTAAAGCAAGAGATTCTTATCTGAGATGAATAATTATGAGATACAGTTTACGCCAAATATGTTTTTAGGCTCCTAAGAAAAACCATTTTCTTCTTGTAACTGTGCGCATGAATTAATTTGGATCCACAAAAGGCAAAGTTTTCCATGTGCTTAAATAAGAACAATGTCATGAAGACGTATGGGGGGAGTGAAAGTATATTTCCAGACATTCCTAATATCGGTGCTAAATGGAGATGAGCGATCTGCTTCACTCCCCGAATGTGTTGCTCCTGAGGATGGAGCTGCTATTGTCCATTAGCTGGGAGGCTGTGGAGGCGCCGTAACTAGTTTAAACGCCGTTTCCTTGTCGAGAATCGAATCGCCATACCAGAGTTGTTCAGATCGTAACCTAGTGGCTATACCGACTGAGCTATCCCAGCTCTTCTCCACAAATATATATTTCCCTCCCCCCAATAGACGTGTTACATTTCGAGAAGGTCAAACTCGAGCCAAGGGCAATTTTCATTTGTGCCTGCAGCAAAACCCATTTGCATTTCTTATAGGATAGGATAAAAATGATATTCCGTAAAAAATAATCAGTCATTTAGGAAGAATTCGACAGAACATGGAGAAGTACCTGCTATTTTGGGTATATGGTCCAGTGTGTGTCCACCTTTCTGCAAGTAACACTGCAAACTGCTGGAACAATTTAGATGGACTTGCTATGGTGTATTTGCAGCAAACATTGTCGAGGCAGTTTAGTTTGGTTTAAATTGACTCACTTCAAGAGTCTCTACATGTAATGCTACCGGCATTCCTAGTATCCAGAGAGGGGTTTCAGCCATTTCACACCGTTTAATTGAAAGAGATCAGAAGTTACATTTATTTAAATTTGATAACTCTTTCATAATAATAATATTTAAAATATTTTATATTACACAGACAGGGAAGTTAGAAAATCTTAACATGTTATAACATATGTGTGTTCTTTCCAACTGCTCACAATGCTAACTAATATCATAATCGTTGCTTGACATTAACAAATGCGGTTCAACAACGGATATCGGCTTATGCATCTACATGAAATGCTTATCAAGCGTCTTGAGTCTCAACAACGACCGTTTCTGGTTATATGAAATGTTCAGAAGTGTTAACCAATTTTCATTTAGTTTCTTTATGTGACTAACACAAATTATCGAAGGCATAAACTGTCAATTGACACACTCTTCTCCACTATTTTCACTATTTGATTACACTGAATGCACAAGATTATGCCATAGATGTGCAGCCTGTGCAAAGCAACAAAACACAGATAACAATAGCAAATCTGAGTAACATGTACGTATGCTATTGTTATAAGTTTATTGGTGTTGCAACGAAGAGTCTCCAAATATTTTTTTCGGAAATATCTTATTTACTGTCAAGATTACAGCATGTGTCCGATTCGAATATCGGTGGGAGAACCAATTTTCGTGACAACGTCCCTTCCAGAGAATGCCAGGGTAGTTCTACAAAAAAAGTCATCCTTTCCTCCCTACCTTCCAACCTCCCGGATCACTAAAGTTACTCTCACATTCGACTGAAGTTACATAAGTTCTGCACTAGGCACATGGCCATTAATTGACCTTCAAACCATTCAATGTTGACGAATGTTGAAAGGGAATTTACTTGATCGTTAGACATGAATAAAATTTGTCTAAGGCTCATGGTGTACCGCCTCTGTGGTCTACTGGTCAGCATTCCTGGCTACAGATCCAGAGGTCTGGGTTCGATTTTCTGAGAAGTAGTGAGTCTGGAACTAGGTTCACTCAGCATCGTGAGGATAATTGAGGAAATATTTCTNAAATTTATATACGGAATCGGTTTTTAATCTAATGGCTGAATGCACGTTTCAGATGCTTTGCTCGGTGTTTCTCAAACGGTAAGGCGCGACGTTAATTACGCAGAACAATCGGGATGTTCGCTACGAAATATATAAAGTAGGGTTATACCCTTAAATAAGAAAGGTAGCCAAGTTCATGGCCGCGCCATAACTCAAGCGGTTAGTCGCTGGCTTCCCATCGCGGCGGCCCGGTTTCGATACCGGGTCTGGTCAAGTGGAATTTGTGGTGGACAAAGTGGCGCTGGGGTAGGTTTTCTCCGAGTACTTCGGTTTCCCCTGCCAATCTTCATTCCACCAATTGCTCCACAATCATCCTCATCTATCATCTGGGGCTGGTACAATAGTCTAGAAGTGGCCGCAGTACAAGGGACTTAGTCCCATCCCACTAGCAATAAAAAAGATTAGCCAAGTTCATTATGCCTGATTTGTTCATAATGAACCACAGAAAATATAAAAGATCTTTTTATCCTTGTAGATGTCAGATAACTAAGTCTGTTATGTTTACTGCGGGAGGTCATGACAAACCGTAGAAGATATAAAACACATACACACACATTACAATGTCTGTCTTGAAGTAGGAAAGGTAACCAAATCTGCTACGGCTAAAGAAGAGTGAGCATGAAACTTGGACTGAAATATTTTTGCGCCAGATACTGAGATCATATGGAAAATGTGTGCTTTATTTAAATTAATGAATGTAAAGTAATACAGATAAATAAAATAAAACTGACGGATACTTTAAAAGATATGTTAGGGTCTGCAAAGAGAGAAAATTAGAAATGATATTTTAAATAAAAGTATTACAACAAAGAAAAGGCAGAATGGAGTTTTCCGGTTAATTTGTATGGAATTTACCGCAGTAATTATAAATAATTAAATTCACTTATTACGGAACCCAGCGGTTTATATCCGATTGCAGTACAATTCTAAAACTAAGTCGTATCACGTATAAAATAAAAGGTCCCTTTCACGAAACTCTACACTTTGAGGCATTATACTATACGTCGGAAGGTCGCGGTTCGAATCCCGACGAGGTCATTGGATTTTTCAGTTGACCTGATTTTCTAGCCGCACTACAGCCCTCTGGTCGACTCAGCCTCTAATAGAAATGACTGCCAGGAATCTTCCTGAGGGTAAAAGGCGACCGGCGCGTAATGCTGGCAACCTCACCGCCATATGCGAGCTGATTGTCTAGAAAAAGTGCGAGCCTCGAAGCCTCACAAACCTATGGGCCTCCACGGTGTGTTACAGGAATGCCGTTACCTTTACCTTTACCTTTTCCTATACTTTCAAATAGAAGAAGTCAGATTTTGGAAGTTGCTGGTCTCAAAGCCATGAACATATAAGAAAATTTAAAGTACTTGTAAAATCTAAACTATTTAGAAACAACTGGTCGAAGGGTCATTTTTATATCTGAAGGAACCTTATAGATGCCTATACCTATACAGGACTAACAGAACAAGTTCGTTCAAGCAGTACGTAGGAGGTGCCTATTTTGAATTTCTCACGGAAAACCGAATATTTCGACTGCTGATTTGCAGTTCCTCCCGGCAAACGCCGATGCAGTACTTTAAGCGAGACTACTATGGCTTCCCTACATATTCTTCCAATTTATTGTTCTCTGTCAGCCATTTACTGGACACTAAGAGCCTGCGTTACTGACAGCTTCATTAAATTAATCAAATTGCAAACCTACAAGGCACTGTGGCCGCGTCATAGCTCAAGCGGTTAGTCGCTGGCTTCCCACCGGGGCGGCCCGGGTTCGATCCCGGGTCTGGCCAAGTGGGATTTGTGGTGGGCAAAATGGCACTGGGGCGTATTTTCTCCGAATACTTCGGTTTCCCCTGCCAATCTTCATTCCACCAAATTCTCCATCATCATAATCACCCGGAGTAGGTACAATAGACCAATCAGTGGCCGCCGTGCCGAGTGGACCCAGCTGGACTCCATCCCCCACTAAGCGAATTTTAGTTTTTTACAAGGCACCGTTATTAATAATATACATGACGTCGCCTACTGGGAAAAACGAAGCTTCTGAATCGTAAATAGAAACAAACTGTGACATGACGCCTGAAAGCCGGAATAGTCCATTGCTAGTCAGCGGCTCGTTAACACACTTTTGCGTGACAAGCCGGAATGGACCATTGCTGAGCAACGGTTCGGTGAGCACTTTCCCGTGGCAACGAATAAGCGCACAGAAAAGAATAAGATGAAACTGTAAGACATGGTAACACATTCGATTCGCCCCGAAGACATAAAGGAGTCGTAATTCAATCATAAGAGAATTCAGAATTTGAGTGTTCAGCTGTGGAGTGTTAACCAGTATACAACGGAAACTGAAGAAGTCATTGATTCGTAAATCAGAAGCAAGTCAGTCACAGGAGAAGAGAAGACAGACGTAGTCCAGTAAGGAATGGAGCGAGTCTTAAACAGGCATGGATTCTGAGGTAAAAAGTTACAGTTGTCCCTGTGCTTAACTAATACAGCACTACGACATGAAGACGTATGTGGGAGTGGATGTATAGATCCACAGTTTCTTGGCCTCGGCATTAGTTGGAGGTGAGTGATCAGCTTCACGCCCCGGCCGCTTTACCTCTGAGAACGAACCTCCGGTACCCATTGTGTAGGAGGTTAGGTGGACCTCAGAGCAGGTCTGGAGGATTGGAGAAGTGAAAATTCTTGACCCTATCGGGACTCGAACTCCGACTCTTCGATCGTCCAGCCCATAGCCAGTCGCCATACCGACTACGCAATCCCGGCTCCTACCATGGATTGTGAGTTGTTATAATTGATTGTAATTGCAAACAAGTGCCAATAAACCCAATCATCAAATCCAGAGCCCGTTATTATTAGTCACGTGACAATACGTATATTCTCATGTGAACAAAGAATTTGATCTTTCTAAGAACCGGTAAATTCCCGCGTCAGTTACTGTCCCCACGCTAGGCATACTTACGTAATTCTGAATGAAGAGTGACAGAACTTGCCTCGTCAGTTTTGCCTTTCATTCGCACCTTAACGCGACTCTTGTATTGTACGTTCATCTGAGATATTGTTCCTTATGAACGAATGGACACAGTGTAATTTGCATGTGCAATCATTCCCTAAATTTAAACTGATTAAGGTCATGCATTATACGTATAAATCACAGTAATTTTCCTGTCTCTGTACAGAAGAGGTTCTCTTGTCCGAGCAGACTTTCATAACACAGAAGAAAGAGGCAACTGGATTATACAACTGACTTATTGCGTCTGCATGAGAAACGAGCAGGTGGTCATTATTGTCCTTGTGTGAACGTATGAACCAAACCTACAAAGGAACTGATGATTTAATAATATAGCGAACCTCGAAAGGTACATTGCTCTATTACGTCGTATTATACAGAGTGCCTCAGAAGTTAGTTAACCATAAATGTTCTCCCTTATTAAAAGGAATGTTCAGATTTAAACCTGACAGTTAAATTATAGAATGTTATCACGGCGTTATGAATTGTGCATTGAACATGGAGTATCTGATTTCGAATAATATTTGTAAATTCAGTAAGTCATAAAGAAATGCCTGACGTACATTGCACTAATCAGATAAGTGACTTTTGAGTCACCTGTGTATTGGAATGTGTGCTCCTTAATGAAATACGGCTATGATGTTAATTGAATAGCTTTGGTTCCATGAGTTGACGTTATGATTATTCTGGAGACCTGTACACCATGTTATGAAAGCGTAGAGAAAGCCTAGATAAAGCTTAAAACATTTCAAATATCTGCACAAAATAGGCGAGAGTCAGGCCACTATGTACTGCATAGGCCCGTGTTGTAAGGGCACCAGAACCAATTTCAGCAGGCTGGCGAAGGACTTATCTTTCTAATGTGGATTTTGTAACCTGCCTATCCATCCTGTTATCAGTTACTTTATCTATCTCTTTATGTATATAATACAATCTATCTCCTGTTGCTCCTACTTTGAGCGTATGGCATCTGTGAAACGCTTCGTTTCACTTCAGTTTCTTAAACTTAGACAGTCGGTAGAACTCCTTCAACAGGGGATCAGCTCGACGCAAAACCGCTACATAACACAAACACAGAATGAGCACAAACAGACATCCATGCCTTGAGTGGGATTCGAACCCACGATCCCAGCGTTCGAGCGAGCGAAGACGGTTCATGTCTTAGACCACGCGGCCACTGTGATCGGTTTAATCAGGTTCATCTCTCGATGTTTGTACTTGGATTCACACTATTGCATTAGACACCATCTCTGTGGTCTGTTCGCTGCAATCGCCTGACTAATTAATTCTCTGGAGAACGATGGCTAAAGAGGATATTGCTAACACAGAAATCCCACCACTGGATAACACCATGGGCCAGTTACACCCAGGTCAGGTCATCGAAAACTCTTTCCTTAAAGTTAATTTTGGAACATTATCCTTCCATGTGTGTTTCAGTCTTATAGGTCAGACCTACGATAACGAGTGACAGACATGAATTTGAGGTAACTAGTAATGTATCTGGGCGCATAAAGGCTAAACGCATTTTAAACATTTACATTCTTAAAAACACATTTCTGCATCAATACACGCCTATATACATTATACTAACATATATATAAATATTGTAATTGAATTGAAAATAGCTATAGAAGACGTATCAACTAATCACACCATAATTACAAAGGACTACAGAGCGTGTACATTTGTAACATTGCAGAAGACGTAGTTGCAGATCCTGTCTCTGGATACCCTGATACCTGTCAGGTACTGCATCCTCGAGGGTGTGAACTGGGCACTTTATATTTTAAGCTTTCAGGAGAACGTGACCGTGGGCTATTGCGCATGACTGGAATTACAGATGAAAGCAACTAACAGGAAGGTGAAATCAAGTTGCGAACCGCTAGACACCGGAGTGCTCGACATTTCGCTGTTAACGATTTTGCCATGTATATGCAAGATGTTATATTATTACTCAGTATAGCGTTTAATATCAAAGGTAAAACATGTTCGGGTTTTCCAGATCTGACTAACAAAATATGTAGAATTCTAATTTTAACAACTGATGTCTTCTTTTATATACCTTTCTCTGTCTAGAGTTCACAGTAGTCACCAGAAAAAAAAATCTTGTATCCTTTCAGTAAACCTGTTGTTTCATGCAGCAGTGAATCTGCCACGTCTCTTAGTCTAAGGGAAATACATAGATTGAGGGTGGTTCAGAACAGGGTGCTAAGGAACATATAAGATATTAAGAATGTCTATGACTTATCACAAAAATATGAAATGTTAGGAGAAGTCCATATGAAACTTATGTGAAATCCTGAGCAGCTGGAGGAGCTGAATGAGAAGTGTTAGAGAGTCTGGGTTTTAAATGAAATGTATCCTTAAGTCCCAGTGAAGCAGGAAGCCTGGCCTACTCTAATCTGTGTTAGGCCACAGAACTGCAGGCATAAATTTTGTGTTTAACGTTAGGTTTAAATTTAATAGCAGGAAATTTCTGGGAAATACCATTATCAATAAAAAATTAACTGTAGTTAGTTGAAGCGCTATGCTACAAGCCGGAAGGTCGCGGGATCGAATCCCGATAAGGTAGATTTTTCGATTTACCTAATCCTTCCAGCCGCACTATGGCCCTGGGGTCGACTCAGCCTCTAACAGAAATGAGTACCAGAAATCTTCCTTGGGGGTAATGGGCGGTCGGCGCATAAGGCTGACAACCTTGCCGCCATCTGTGAGCCGATTGTCTAAAAAATATGGGAACCTCAACGTCTCACAATTCTATGGGCCTCCACGGCCTGTTACAAGGATACCTTTACTTTTTACTTTTTTATGTGAAAGTTCCGTCAGCTTGATAAGGCATATTTTAAATCAGTATATGGGACAAGATATGGTCCTCTGTTGCTACTTCTGTTGTTTTCAGTTGTCGAAATGTAGTTTCAGATTTTAAATTTTACTTGGAAGCAACTGTTTTTACCTATCCCCCAATTTATCATTACGCATTTCCTCAATTGATGAAGCGAATGATTGTTATTTGGATAACGAAGCGGAGCAGTGGTAGAGGAGATGGAAGTCTGTCAACAGTCTTCACAGGAGACATTAATGTGTAGTTCGTTTAGAGATATTTCTTAATGTTGCACATAGTAATTATTTCGTCAGAACTTCCGTAAGTGAGCCAAGTTCGTGTAACCCCGTGCCTTCCGCAATGCTAAACTGGGCAAAGAATGTATTGCATGGGTTGTCGTGCTTTACTGAGTTTCTCCTTGTCATGTTCAGAAAATATACTTCCATCATGAGACTGATTACAAATTAGGTTCGAGTAATCGAATTAGTCTATAAATCGAAACGGTTGTATTTACAACTAACACACAATCTTAAAAAGAGATAGAACACTTTAACTCACCATTCCCAATACGTTTCTAATTGCAATCTAAGTGTCCAAATAAGGGATACCCACTCAGTGTCGTGTGTTAAAATCTAATGACAATAGATGATTTAATTAAGTATAAAAAAAGTACAATAAACCACCACTAAGTGATATTTAAACGAAATTACTTAACAAGCGGGGCCTGTGTAATAACATGTTTCAAGATAAATGCAGCTGAAGGTGATAAATGAACGTAAGAGTAGCAAAGCTGACACAAGCAAAACCGAGTTCTGAAGACTACAGTGTTACTTAATCTCTTTGTTCTTCCTCCACTTATCGGCGTCTTCTTTCATTGTGTAGGTACACAGTTTTGTTATTGTGTCAGATCTTTCCTCGTACAAATTATATTGCCGCTGTCGATAAAGTAAATATTTAAACGTAAATATCTCTGTAAGCCTTTATCACGTAAGTCCAGATTTTCTACAGTTTAATTTTTATTTCTTATTTACTCATTCAGTTATTCAGTACAGAGGGGGTGGGTTTCCCCATGCACCGCGACTAATAGTCTATTGTACGTCCCCCTTTAATTTCTACTCTCGCCATACCCTACCGATACTGGTGCCCGCTATCTCCCCTTTCTGCCAGCGAGGTCGGCCCGCCACTGGCATTGGTACCCGATAACTTCCCCATCTACCGGAGGCATTGGAAACTACTTGGGCGGGAGACTTTTTGCCTAATTTTGCTCAGAGGTCTCCTAGAGGCATGAGGATCTTTTACGTGCCGTAAATCTACGACACGGGACCCACGGCTTAAAGTCCCTCCCGGAGGACTTATTCTCTGAATTTTTCCGCCCTTAAAAATTCCACGACCTCCGCCGGGTTTGAAACAGCGTAACTTGAGTCATAAGGTGGAAACGTTACCCCTAGACTACGGAGGCCGCTTATTTACTCATTACTTACTTACTTACTTACTCACGGAGCTGAGCCCTTCTTGAGGAACCGCCAATTCTGCAGCTACTCAAGAATTTCCAAGCATTTTATAGAACCCGATGGTTCATTGCCGTGTTCAAAAGAGCCCTCCACTGGTCCCCAGATCAATCTAATCCATACCATTCCATCCTATCTCTCTAAGATCTATTTTAATATTGTCCACCAACCTACGACTTGGTCTTCCCAGTGGTCTTTTTCCTTCTGGCTTTCCCACCAGTACCATATATGCATTCCTCTTCTCCATCATTCGTGCTACATGTCCTTCCCACCTCATTCTCTTTGACTTGATCATTCTAATTATACATGGAGAAGAGTACAAGTTATAAAATATTTACCTATACGGATTATACCTTTCTTTTAAACACATTTTAATTAGCCTAACTAGTTTCATGGATATCAGAACTCTATCAGAATATTGTACAATACTTCCCTCCAAAGTGAATCGTAGGCTTTCTTGAAGTCTACACATATCTGATAATTTATATTTCTAAAACATATACTTAGTAAGTTTCAAGTCATGTAATATAATTCCATGAAGGAGTGTCCGGGGCATTATAAACCATCTATACAATTTCCAGAAGTCTATAATATAGACCCACAGAGTGACGACAACTGAGTTCCAGTAAAGATTCAAAGTTAAACTGATGGTATTTAAGAGTCCGGCCGAGTTCTAGTAACTTAATTTTTAAACGATTTTATTATTTTAAATGCTATAATAATACCTTGAAACATGCGAAATTTCTCTTAGTCACTCACGTTCTGAAACTGACCATTTTGTTGAGTACCTCAAGCAGTGGCTACGATAATTGTATGCACCTACTGGATTGCTCCAGCAGAAGCGAGCAACCCGCCCCACTGGCAGCTGCAGCTCTTGCTCAATGATGCAAAGGTCTCTTGTGGATGCGCTGAAAACTTGTCTTAGTGATGTATAAATGGAAGGCGAAAACTGGGTCAGATACATGGTTGCGGCTTCGGGGGAGGTAGTGTCGAAATGTACGCACCACGAAAATGGACTGACCCTAATCTAGTTTGGTAGTTACACAGAATGGGTTTTACTTGCACCACTGAGATGGATTTAGGGTGTGGCATTCAGCAATTTCGTAATGCATGTTACAAAATAAAAATTCTTTTCATGACTACATATACATAGATCTACTCTACCTAATATTGAAATGGATCTTAGTGAGACAGGGTGTGGTGGTATGGACTGGATTGATCTGGCTGAGGGTAGGGACAAGTGGAGCGCTCTTGTGAACACGGTAATAGACCTTCGGATTCCATACAATGTCGGAAAATTCTTGTTTTAGTTGCACAACTGAAGGCTTCTCCAGAATGGTTCAGCTCCATAGAGTTAGTTATTTATTTAGTTAGTTAGTTAGTTAGCTAGTTAGCTAGTTAGTAAGGCTACGCCATAGCTCAAGCCGTTAGTCGCTAGCTTCCCACCGCGGCGGCCCGGGTTCGATCCCGG